>NC_086452.1:393981457-394076457 GCF_028390025.1 Pseudophryne corroboree
ATAGCGCATATTTCACCTGATCTTGAGGACCAGGGACTTGGGGGCAGATTTATTAAGCCTGGTGAAGTGATAAAGTGGAAGGTGATAAAGCACCAGCCAATCAGCTCCTAACTTCCATGTTACATGCTGGGTTTGAAAAAAATAAGATTTTACTCACCAGTAAATCTATTTCTCGTAGTCCGTAGTGGATGCTGGGAACTCCGAAAGGACCATGGGGAATAGCGGCTCCGCAGGAGACTGGGCACAACTAAAGAAAGCTTTTAGGTCACCTGGTGTGCACTGGCTCCTCCCACTATGACCCTCCTCCAAGCCTCAGTTAGGACACTGTGCCCGGACGAGCTGACATAATAAGAAAGGATTTTGAATCCCGGGTAAGACTCTTACCAGCCACACCAATCACACTGTATAACTCGTGATACAATACCCAGTTTAACAGTATGAAAACAACTGAGCCTCTCAACAGATGGCTCAACAATAACCCTTTAGTTAACTGTAACTATGTACAAGTATTGCAGACAATCCGCACTTGGGACGGGCGCCCAGCATCCACTACGGACTACGAGAAATAGATTTACCGGTGAGTAAAATCTTATTTTCTCTGACGTCCTAGTGGATGCTGGGAACTCCGAAAGGACCATGGGGATTATACCAAAGCACCCAAACGGGCGGGAGAGTGCGGATGACTCTGCAGCACCGAATGAGAGAACTCAAGGTCCTCCTCAGCCAGGGTATCAAATCTGTAGAATTTTGCAAACGTGTTTGCCCCTGACCAAGTAGCAGCTCGGCAAAGTTGTAAAGCCGAGACCCCTCGGGCAGCCGCCCAAGATGAGCCCACCTTCCTTGTGGAATGGGCTTTTACTGATTTAGGATGCGGCAGTCCAGCCGCAGAATGCGCCTGCTGAATTGTGCTACAAATCCAGCGAGCAATAGTCTGCTTAGAAGCAGGAGCACCCAGCTTGTTGGGTGCATACAGGATAAATAGCGAGTCAGTTTTCCGGACTCCAGCCGTCCTGGAAACATAAATTTTCAAGGCCCCAACTACGTCCAGCAACTTGGAATCCTCCAAGTCCCTAGTAGCCGCAGGGACCACAATAGGTTGATTCAAGTGAAAAGCTGATACCACCTTAGGGAGAAACTGAGGACGAGTCCTCAATTCTGCCCTATCCATATGGAAAATCAGATAAGGGCTTTTACATGACAAAGCCGCCAATTCTGACACACGCCTGGCCGAAGCCAAGGCCAATAACATGACCACTTTCCACGTGAGATATTTTAGATCCACGGTTTTAAGTGGCTCAAACCAATGTGATTTTAAGAAACTCAACACCACGTTGAGATCCCAAGGTGCCACTGGAGGCACAAACGGGGGCTGAATATGCAGCACTCCCTTCACAAACGTCTGAACTTCAGGCAATGAAGCCAGTTCTTTCTGGAAGAAAATCGACAGAGCCGAGATCTGTACCTTAATGGTGCCTAATTTCAGGCCCATAGTCACTCCTGCTTGTAGGAAATGCAGAAATCGACCTAGTTGAAATTCCTCTGTTGGGGCCTTTTTGGCCTCACACCAAGCAACATATTTCCGCCATATGCGGTGATAATGCTTTGCAGTTACATCTTTCCTGGCTTTAATCAGCGTAGGAATGACTTCCTCCGGAATGCCCTTTTCCTTCAGGATCCGGCGTTCAACCGCCATGCCGTCAAACGCAGCCGCGGCAAGTCTTGGAACAAACAGGGCCCCTGCTGCAGCAGGTCCTGTCTGAGCGGCAGAGGCCATGGGTCCTCTGAGATCATCTCTTTAAGTTCCGGGTACCACGCTCGTCTGGCCAATCCGGAGCCACGAGTATTGTTCTTACTCCTCGTTTTCTTATTATTCTCAGTACCCTTGGTATGAGAGGCAGAGGAGGGAACACATAAACTGACTGGTACACCCACGGTGTCACCAGAGCGTCCACAGCTAACGCCTGAGGGTCCCTTGACCTGGCGCAATATCTCTCTAGTTTTTTGTTTAGGCGGGACGCCATCATGTCCACTTGTGGACGTTCCCATCGATTTACAATCAGCGTGAAGACTTCTGGATGAAGTCCCCACTCTCCCGGGTGGAGGTCGTGAGAAAGTCTGCTTCCCAGTTGTCCACTCCCGGAATGAACACTGCTGACAGTGCTAGTACGTGATTATCCGCCCATCGGAGAATCCTTGTGGCTTCTGCCATTGCCATCCTGCTTCTTGTGCCGCCCTGTCGATTTACATGGGCGACTGCCGTGATGTTGTCTGACTGGATCAGTACCGGCTGGTTTTGAAGCAGAGGCCTTGCCTGACTTAGGGCGTTGTAAATGGCCCTTAGTTCCAGAATATTTATGTGTAGGGAAGTCTCCTGACTCGACCATAGTCCTTGGAAGTTTCTTCCCTGTGTGACTGCCCCCCAGCCCCGAAGGCTGGCATCCGTGGTCACCAGGACCCAGTCCTGTATGCCGAATCTGCGGCCCTCTAGAAGATGGGCACTCTGCAGCCACCACAGCAGAGACACCCTGGTTCTTGGAGACAGGGTTATCAGGCGATGCATCTGAAGATGCGATCCGGACCACTGGTCCAACAGGTCCCACTGAAAGATTCTGGCATGGAACCTGCCGAAAGGAATTGCTTCGTAAGAAGCCACCATCTTTCCCAGGACCCGCGTGCAGTGATGCACCGATACCTGTTTCGGTTTCAGGAGGTCTCTGACTAGAGATGACAGCTCCTTGGCTTTCTCCTCCGGGAGAAACACTTTTTTCTGGACTGTGTCCAGGATCATACCCAGGAACAGTAGACGTGTCGTCGGAACCAGCTGTGATTTTGGAATATTCAGAATCCAACCGTGCTGGTGTAGCACCTCCTGAGATAGTGCTACTCCCACCAACAACTGCTCCTTGGACCTCACCTTTATTAGGAGATCGTCCAAGTACGGGATAATTAAAACTCCCTTTCTTCGAAGGAGTATCATTTCCGCCATTACTTTGGTAAACACCCTCGGTGTCGTGGAGAGTCCAAACGGCAGCGTCTGGAATTGGTAATGGCAATCCTGTACCATAAATCTGAGGTACTCCTGGTGAGGATAGTAAATGGGGACATGCAGGTAAGCATCCTTGATGTCCAGGGATACCATGTAATCCCCCTCGTCCAGGCTTGCAATAACCGCCCTGAGCGATTCCATCTTGAACTTGAATTTTTTTATGTATGTGTTCAAGGATTTAAAATTTAAAATGGGTCTCACCGAACCGTCCGGTTTCGGTACCACAAACAGTGTGGGATAGTAACCCCGTCCTTGTTGAAGTAGGGGCACCTTGACTATCACCTGCTGGGAATACAGCTTGTGAATTGCCTCTAGCACAGCCTCCCTGCCTGAGGGAGTTGTCGGCAAGGCAGATTTTAGGAACCGGTGGGGTGGAGACGCCTCGAATTCCAGTTTGTACCCTTGAGATACTATTTGCAGGATCCAGGGATCCACCTGTGAGCGAGCCCACTGATCGCTGAAATTTTTGAGGCGGCCCCCCACCGTACCTGGCTCCGCCTGTGGAGCCCCACCGTCATGCGACGGACTTGGAAGAAGCGGGGGAGGACTTTTGCTCCTGGGAACCTGCTGTTTGTTGCAGCCTTTTTCCCCTACCTCTGCCTCTGGACAGAAAGGACCCGCCTTTTCCACGCCTGTTTTTCTGAGTCCGAAAGGACTGTACCTGATAAAACGGCGCCTTTTTAGGCTGTGAGGGAACATGGGGTAAAAATGCTGACTTCCCAGCAGTTGCTGTGGAAACTAGGTCCGAGAGACCATCCCCGAATAACTCCTCACCCTTATAAGGCAAAACTTCCATGTGCCTTTTTGAATCTGCATCCCCTGTCCACTGGCGAGTCCATAAGCCTCTCCTAGCAGAAATGGACAGTGCACTTATTTTAGATGCCAGCCGGCAGATCTCCCTCTGTGCATCTCTCATGTATAAGACTGAGTCTTTTATATGCTCTATGGTTAGCAGAATAGTGTCCCTGTCTAGGGTGTCAATATTTTCTGACAGGGAATCTGACCACGCAGCGGCAGCACTGCACATCCATGCTGACGCAATAGCAGGTCTAAGTATAATGCCTGAGTGTGTATATACAGACTTCAGGATAGCCTCCTGCTTTCTATCAGCAGGTTCCTTGAGGGCGGCCGTATCCGGAGACGGTAGTGCCACCTTTTTAGACAAACGTGTGAGCGCTTTATCCACCCTAGGTGGTGTCTCCCAACGTGACCTATCCTCTGGCGGGAAAGGGAACGCCATTAGTAACTTCTTAGAGATTACCAATCTTTTATCAGGGAAAGCCCGCGTTTCTTCACACACTTCATTTAATTCTTCTGATGGGGGAAAGACTACGGGTAGTTTTTTCTCCCCAAACATAATACCCTTTTTAGTGGTACCTGGGTTTATATCAGAAATTTGTAACACCTCTTTCATTGCTTCAATCATGCAACAAATGGCCTTAGTGGACATTAGACTAGACTCATCGTCGTCGACACTGGTGTCAGTATCCGTGTCGACATCCGCGGCTGCCATCTGAGGTAGCGGGCGTTTTAGAGCCCCCGAAGGCCCTTGAGACACCTGGACAGGCACGAGCTGAGAAGCCGGCTGTCCCGCAATTGGCATGTCGTCAAATTTTTTGTGTAAGGAGTCGACGCGTGCACGCAATTCCTTCCGTAAGTCCATCCACTCAGGTGTCTGCCCCGCAGGGGGTGACATCCCTTCTATATGCATCTGCTCCGCCTCCACATCATTATCCTCATCAAACATGTCGACACAGCCGTACCGACACACCGCACACACACAGGGAATGCTCTAACAGAGGACAGGACCCACAAAAGCCCTTTGGGGAGACAGAGTGAGAGTATGCCAGCACACACCAGAGCGCTATATAATGCAGGGACTAACTGAATTATGTCCCCTATAGCTGCTGTTATATATACTGCGCCTAAATTTAGTGCCCCCCCCTCTCTTTTTTACCCTTTTCTGTAGTGTAGACTGCAGGGTAGAGCCAGGGAGCTTCCTTCCAGCGAAGCTGTGAGGGAGAAATGGCGCCAGTGTGCTGAAGGAGATAGCTCCGCCCCTTTTTCGCGGACTATTCTCCCGCTTTTTTCTGGATTCTGGCAGGGGTAATTATCACATATATAGCCTCTGGGGCTATATATTGTGGTATTTTTGCCAGCCAAGGTCTTTTTATTGCCCTCAGGGCGCCCCCCCCTAGCGCCCTGCACCCTCAGTGACCGGAGTGTGAAGTGTGTATGAGGAGCAATGGCGCACAGCTGCAGTGCTGTGCGCTACCTTGGTGAAGACTGATGTCTTCTGCCGCCGATTTTCCGGACCTCTTCTTACTTCTGGCTCTGTAAGGGGGACGGCGGCGCGGCTCCGGGACCGAACACCAAGGCCAGTTCCATGCGGTCGGTCCCTCTGGAGCTAATGGTGTCCAGTAGCCTAAGAAGCCCAAGCTAGCTGCAAGCAGGTAGGTTCGCTTCTTCTCCCCTTAGTCCCTCGCTGCAGTGAGCCTGTTGCCAGCAGGTCTCACTGTAAAATAAAAAACCTAAATATATACTTTCTTTCTAGAAGCTCAGGAGAGCCCCTAGTGTGCAGCCAACCTCGGCCGGGCACAAAATCTAACTGAGGCTTGGAGGAGCCAGTGCACACCAGGTGACCTAAAAGCTTTCTTTAGTTGTGCCCAGTCTCCTGCGGAGCCGCTATTCCCCATGGTCCTTTCGGAGTTCCCAGCATCCACTAGGACGTCAGAGAAATGACAGTTAGGAGCTGACTGGCTAGTGCTTTATCACCTCTCACTTTATCACTTCACCAGGCTTAATAAATCTGTCCCTCGGATTTTAAAAAAAGGGTGGGTCCCCGGGGATGCACTCCACTGGGATTGGCTTTAAATTTGATGATTGATGGCTCCCTTGCCCGCTGCAGAGAGGACTATAAAAGTGAAGGAGGAGCCAATCGGGCAAGGGAGACATCATTCATTAAACCTGTGGCTGTCAGCTAGCTAAGGAGGACGTGGTGACCCCTCCCTCCCCTACCTCTAGCGGTAGTGTAGATTGCAGAGCGGGGGTGGCTACTGCCCTGCCATACGCCGGGACCTCAAGTCTGCAGGGGACATGGTGGCGTCTATGCCACTGCCGTGAGTTGGGGACCGGAGACTTCCTGCATCTGCGGCCCGCTGCTTCATGCATCTGCTGGGGGACCTGGGGGAATCTTAATGATTGAGATTGTGCAGCTGGAGCCACCAAAGAAGCGAAAGTAGTGTGTCCGAAGCTAGCAGAACTAACAGTTGAAGGTGTAGAGGAGACCCCGACCATTGATGTAACAGATCCAGCTGGAAAGAACGTGAATGAAAACGTCCGAACTCCAGAGCTTCAAAAGCCGCTACCATTTTCCCAAACAAACTAATGCATAAATGGACTGACAAGTCGTGGCTTGAGGACAGCTTGGACCAGTTTCTTTATACTCAGAGCTTTGTCTTGTGGCAGAAAAACTTTCTGCACGTTGGTCGTCCAAGATCACACTGAGAAACTGGATACGTTGTGACGGTTGAAGGTTGAATTTTCGAAAATTGATTAACCGTGTTCCACTAACACATTGTATGTAAATAGAGCATGCTCCTGCAGAATGAGACCGGATGGAGCTTTGAGGAGGAGGTCCTCTAGGTATGGTATTATTGTAACTCCTAATAACCTGAGGTGAGCACTCATCACAGACATGAACTTGGTAAACACCCTGGGTGCCAAGGACAGTCCGAATGGCAAGGCTCTGAACTGAAAATGATCCTGTTGAATAGCGAATCTGAGAAACGCTTGGTGAGGTTCCCAGATCGGGATGTGGAGATATGCATCCGTGATGTCCAGAGATATCATGAACTCATTGGGTTTCAGGCCTGAACTCACTGAGTTGAGCAACTCCATCTTGAACTGGTAATGAGTTAGAAACTGATGATTCAATGATTTTAGGTTCAGGGTCGGTCTTACAGTGCAATCCTGTTTTGGAACTACAAAAAGATTGGAATAACCCTTCTTTCACTGAAGCGGTTGCACCGGCTTTAATACTGCAGATTCCACTAAGGTCCGTATTGCACCTTGAAGGGCTAACAGTTTGTCAAGAAGAATTGGAAGACTTGTCGGAAAATATTTCTTTGACGGTAAAACTTCAAAAATTAACTTGTACCCTCGGGAGATGACATTGCAAATCCATGCATTGTTGGATGTTTTGAACTAGGCAGCTTGAAAATTTTGAAATCGCGCTCCCACTGTATTTGGACTCCGGTGGGAAGGGAGATCGTCATGCCACTTTCTTTTCTGTAGGCTTTGGATCCTGATGATGAACAACTACTGGTTGCTTGCAGTGACCTCTACCTCGGAAGGATGAATTTCTGCCACGTCCTCTAAAGATTGAGTGGGACGAAATGACCGAAAAGATATTCCGGAATAAGAGCGGTGGTGTAAGGGTCGGTAAAAAGGTTTTTCCATGCCTCCGTCAGCTGATCATCCAGCTTTTTAGAAAGGATAAGTGACTGATGATCGCCGTTTTCTACCAAATAAGGCAGTATCTGGCCAATCTGGTGCCGTAGTTTTGGAGATGTTCAAAACCTGCTTTATTGCTAAAATAAGAGGTTCAACCCCTTGGGAAGATTCCGGAGAAAATTCATCGTCTGTGACAGTATTCTCACCCAACTCCTGTTCGTCTTCTTCAGCTTCGCCCTGAGAGAGAAGTTCTTCATCTGATTCATCGGACTGCAGAAGTAATGGTACTGGACGCTTTTTAGCCTTAGCCACTGTCTGCGGCTGTTTATTGGACGTGTCCAAGCGTTTTGCAAGACCCTCTACTGACTTGGCTAGCCCTGCCACCCAGGGCGGTTCCGTAGCAATAGAGGGAACATCATTTTGAGGGAAGCCCGTAACAGTCTCACGAGTCTGTCGTAAAGCAGCAACCTCAGTATGTAATTGAGAAATGGTTCCTGTGAGCGCTACCAACCAGGGGGGAAAATTTGCGTCTTGGGACAGATTAATGTAGATTCTGAAGCACATGCTTCACATAGGTTGGAGTCATCCGTGTGAGCCTCTTTGTTACACTTCGCACAGACAAATAATTTTTATGACGCCTTGTTCGCTAGTCCCTTGCCTGCCATTGTGACGGACAGAGTGGAGACTCATACATTTCCCAAGAGCACTCTCAAAGAGAGAGAGAGAGAGATCAGGATAACGGGATGTAATTTTGCACTACTCCCCTATTCTAAACAACCTCAGCCACCAGCCTGTATTTTATGTGCAGGCTTTCAGGTTTCTGGCAGTCTGTAGCAATGTGTACCTATCTCTGCTCCCAGTGCGGATTCCTGAGGAGAGGAGAAACATTGTTGCTAACACATGAACTGCCTGGCTGAGAAAAGAACCTTTTTGTGACAAACCGGTTAAACCCCCCCCCCTCCCCCAGGCATCCATTTCCACAAGGTCTAACACCATTTTGAATGGGTGCCTGACAAAATTAACAGGCCTTTGGTTGCACTTAATATATAAAATGTGCTCTGTTATGAACCCTGCTGACTGCAAGTCCCCCATTCCCTGCAGTGCACCTCTTGTGGGCAACTTTGCAGGCTGCAGCTAGATCACGCTGCTGCATTGTGTGCGGCCAGCGTGGCTGTGAAGGAGGAGAGGGGCTGGCCGCTGTGCTAGACGCTGCCGCGCTGTGTGTGGTGAGAACGGCGGTGAAGACAACAATGCCGCTGCCGTGACTACCTCTGACCCCGGGCAAACCACGCTGGTGGGGGACGCCGCTGCCGCATATCTGTACAGGGAGTATGTACTCACCAGACCGTTGCAGCCTCAGGATGGTGCGGCTTTTGTTTTAGGGACAAACAGTGCTCCTCAGTTAAGCTCTGTTCTCCCTAGTGTCTGACCCAGACCCAACTTCTGTAGTTAAGTGGTGAAGGGTTCCTGAGGACAAGGGATTAAGTCCCAAGCGAAAAAGAAAATAAAGATGTAACGGAGCAGGAGCTCAGTCAGCAGTGTCCAGCTTCCTCTGCACAAATTCAAAACTGAGGGATGAGACGGTTTCACTTCTTAGATTATTTAAACTGCTAGCTCCCTCTAAGCCACCATCATCACCCCACAGTCTTGAAGTTGTGCCAGTGTCCCCTAGTGGCTGATAGAAAAATACTACATTTACATCAAACTTAATGTGTATTTTATTCTAGATTACTTTTATTTGTGCATAGTATAATAGACAAATTTACTGCTCTGCACTATACCCCATGGTGTTTCACAATGGACCACTAGAATAAGATTTTACATATACAAAATTTCCCATTTTCTTTTTCAGTCTATTGTGGGATATAGGAGATGGTAATGCATGCAATTTGATAAAAACAACAAAGGTTAAAATAAGAATTTACTTACCGATAATTCTATTTCTCATAGTCCGTAGTGGATGCTGGGGACTCCGAAAGAACCATGGGGAATAGCAGCTCCGCAGGAGACTGGGCACAAAGTAAAAGCTTTAGGACTAGCTGGTGTGCACTGGCTCCTCCCCCTATGACCCTCCTCCAAGCCTCAGTTAGGATACTGTGCCCGGACGAGCGTACACAATAAGGAAGGATTTTGAATCCCGGGTGAGACTCATACCAGCCACACCAATCACACCGTACAACTTGTGATCTGAACCCAGTTAACAGCATGATAACAGAAGGAGCCTCTGAAAAGATGGCTCACAACAACAACCCGATTTTTGTAACAATAACTATGTACAAGTAATGCAGACAATCCGCACTTGGGATGGGCGCCCAGCATCCACTACGGACTATGAGAAATAGAATTATCGGTAAGTAAATTATTATTTTCTCTAACGTCCTAGTGGATGCTGGGGACTCCGAAAGGACCATGGGGATTATACCAAAGCTCCCAAACGGGCGGGAGAGTGCGGATAACTCTGCAGCACCGAATGAGAGAACTCCAGGTCCTCCTCAGCCAGGGTATCAAATTTGCAGAATTTAGCAAACGTGTTTGCCCCTGACCAAGTAGCTGCTCGGCAAAGTTGTAAAGCCGAGACCCCTCGGGCAGCCGCCCAAGATGAGCCCACTTTCCGTGTGGAATGGGCTTTTACAGATTTTGGCTGTGGCAGGCCTGCCACAGAATGTGCAAGCTGAATTGTACTACAAATCCAACGAGCAATCGTCTGCTTAGAAGCAGGAGCACCCAGCTTGTTGGGTGCATACAGGATAAACAGCGAGTCAGATTTTCGGACTCCAGCCGTCCTGGAAACATATTTTCAGGGCCCTGACTACGTCCAGCAACTTGGAATCCTCCAAGTCCCTAGTAGCCGCAGGCACCACAATAGGTTGGTTTAAGTGAAATGCTGAAACCACCTTAGGGAGAAATTGAGGACGAGTCCTCAATTCTGCCCTGTCCGTATGAAAAATTAGGTAAGGGCTTTTATAGGATAAAGCCGCCAATTCTGATACACGCCTGGCTGAAGCCAGGGCTAACAGCATTACCACTTTCCATGTGAGATATTTCAAGTCCACAGTGGTGAGTGGTTCAAACCAATGTGATTTTAGGAATCCCAACACTACATTGAGATCCCAAGGTGCCACTGGAGGCACAAAAGGAGGCTGTATATGCAGTACTCCCTTGACAAACGTCTGAACTTCAGGAACAGAAGCTAGTTCTTTTTGGAAGAATATCAACAGGGACGAAATTTGAACCTTAATGGACCCTAATTTGAGGCCCATAGACAGTCCTGTTTGCAGGAAATGCAGGAATCGACCCAGTTGAAATTCCTCCGTAGGGGCCTTCCTGGCCTCACACCACGCAACATATTTACGTCAAATACGGTGATAATGTTGTACGGTTACATCCTTCCCGGCTTTGATCAGGGTAGGGATGACTTCATCCGGAATGCCTTTTTCCTTCAGGATCCGGCGTTCAACCGCCATGCCGTCAAACGCAGCCGCGGTAAGTCTTGGAACAGACATGGTCCCTGCTGGAGCAGGTCCTGTCTTAGAGGTAGAGGCCACGGGTCTTCCGTGAGCATCTCTTGAATTTCCGGGTACCAAGTCCTTCTTGGCCAATCCGGAGCCACGAGTATAGTCTTTACTCCTCTCCTTCTTATGATTCTCAGTACTTTTGGTATGAGAGGAAGAGGAGGGAACACATACACTGACCGGTACACCCACGGTGTTACCAGAGCGTCCACAGCTATTGCCTGAGGGTCCCTTGACCTGGAGCAATATCTGTCCAGTTTTTTGTTGAGGCGAGACGCCATCATGTCCACCTTTGGTTTTTCCCAACGGTTTACAATCATGTGGAAAACTTCTGGGTGAAGTCCCCACTCCCCCGGGTGAAGATCGTGTCTGCTGAGGAAGTCTGCTTCCCAGTTGTCCACCCCCGGAATGAACACTGCTGACAGTGCTATCACATGATTTTCCGCCCAGCGAAGAATCCTTGCCACTTCCGTCATTGCCCTCCTGCTTCTTGTGCCGCCCTGTCTGTTTACGTGGGCGACTGCCGTGATGTTGTCCGACTGGATCAATACTGGCTGACCCTGAAGCAGAGGCCTTGCCTGACTTAGGGCATTGTAAATGGCCCTTAGTTCCAGGATATTTATGTGAAGTGACGTTTCCATGCTTGACCACAAGCCCTGGAAATTTTTTCCCTGTGTGACTGCTCCCCAGCCTCTCAGGCTGGCATCCGTGGTCACCAGGACCCAATCCTGAATGCCGAATCTGCGGCCCTTTAGGAGATTAGCACTCTGTAACCACCACAGGAGAGACACCCTTGTCCTTGGAGACAGGGTTATCCGCTGATGCATTTGAAGATGCGATCCGGACCATTTGTCTAGCAGATCCAACTGAAAAGTTCTTGCGTGGAATCTGCCGAATGGAATCGCTTCGTAAGAAGCCACCATCTTTCCCAGGACCCTTGTGCACTGATGCACTGACACCTGGCCTGGTCTTAGGAGTTTCCTGACTAGCTCGGATAACTCCCTGGCTTTCTCTTCCGGGAGAAACACCTTTTTCTGTACTGTGTCCAGAATCATCCCTAGGAACAGCAGACGTGTCGTCGGAATCAGCTGCGATTTTGGAATATTTAGAATCCATCCGTGCTGTCGTAGTACTATTTGAGATAGTGCTACTCCGACCTCTAACTGTTCTCTGGACCGTGCCCTTATCAGGAGATCGTCCAAGTAAGGGATAATTAAGACGCCTTTTCTTCGAAGAAGAATCATCATTTCGGCCATTACCTTGGTAAAGACCCGGGGTGCCGTGGACAATCCAAACGGCAGCGTCTGAAACTGATAGTGACAGTTCTGTACCACAAACCTGAGGTACCCTTGGTGAGAAGGGCAAATTGGGACATGGAGGTAAGCATCCTTGATGTCCAGAGACACCATGTAGTCCCCTTCTTCCAGGTTCGCTATCACTGCTCTGAGTGACTCCATCTTGAACTTGAACCTTTTTATGTAAGTGTTCAAGGCTTTCAGATTTAAAATGGGTCTCACCGAGCCGTCCGGCTTCGGTACCACAAACAGCGTGGAGTAATACCCCTTTCCCTGTTGTAGGAGGGGTACCTTGATTATCACTTGCTGGGAATACAGCTTGTGAATGGCTTCCAATACCGCCTCCCTGTCGGGGGTAGACGTTGGTAAAGCAGACTTCAGGAACCGGCGAGGGGGAGACGTCTCGAATTCCAATTTGTACCCCTGAGATACTACCTGCAGGATCCAGGGGTCCACTTGCGAGTGAGCCCACTGCGCGCTGAAATTCTTGAGACGGGCCCCCACCGTGCCTGAGTCCGCTTGTAAGGCCCCAGCGTCATGCTGAGGACTTGGCAGAAGCGGGGGAGGGCTTCTGTTCGTGGGAAGAAGCTGTCTGTTGCAGTCTTTTTCCCCTTCCTCTGCCCCGGGGCAGATATGAGTGGCCTTTTGCCCGCTTGCCCTTATGGGGACGAAAGGACTGAGCCTGAAAAGACGGTATCTTTTTCTGCTGCGAGGTGACTTGGGGTAAAAAGGTGGATTTCCCAGCCGTTGCCGTGGCCACCAGGTCCGATAGACCGCCCCCAAATAACTCCTCCCCTTTATACGGCAATACTTCCATATGCCGTTTGGAATCCGCATCCCCTGACCACTGTCGCGTCCATAATCCTCTTCTGGCAGAAATGGACATCGCACTTACTCTTGATGCCAGAGTGCAAATGTGTCTCTGTGCATCTCGCATATATAGGAATGCATCCTTTAAATGCTCTATAGTCAATAATATATTGTCCCTGTCCAGGGTATCAATATTTTCAGTCAGGGAATCCGACCAAGCCACCCCAGCACTGCACATCCAGGCTGAGGCGATTGCTGGTCGCAGTATAACACCAGTATGAGTGTATATACTTTTAAGGATATTTTCCAGCCTCCTATCTGCTGGCTCCTTAAGGGCGGCCGTTTCTGGAGACGGTAACGCCACTTGTTTTGATAAGCGTGTGAGCGCCTTATTTTTTGTCGGGGGTAACCCACGCTTCATCACACACTTCATTCAATTCATCTGATTCAGGAAAAACTACGGGTAGTTTTTTCACACCCCACATAATACCCCTTTTTGTGGTACTTGCAGTATCAGAGATGTGCAAAACCTCCTTCATTGCCGTGATCATGTAACGTGTGGCCCTACTGGAAAATACGTTTGTTTCTTCACCGTCGACACTGGAGTCAGTGTCTGGGGCCGTGTCGACCCACTGAGGTAACGGGCGTTTAATAGCCCCTGACTGTGTTTGAGACGCCTGGACAGGCACTAACTGAGCTGCCGGCTGTCTCATGTCGTCAACAGTTTTCTGTAACGTGCCGACACTGTCACGTAATTCCTTAATTACGGCCATCCATTCAGGTGTCGACTCCCTAGGGGGTGACATCACCATTATAGGCAATTGCTCCGCCTCCACATCATTTTCCTCCTCATACATGTCGACACACACGTATCGACACCCAGCACACACACAGGGAATGCTCTGATAGAGGACAGGACCCACTTAGCCCCTTGGGGAGAAAGAGGGAGAGTTTGCCAGCACACACCAGAGCGCTATATATGTATAGGGACAACCTTACAATAAGTGTCTATCCCTTATAGCTGCTTATATCTGTTATTTTGCCAAATAAGTGCCCCCCTCTCTTTTTTACCCTGTTTCTGTAGTTGCAGGATGCAGGGGAGATTCTGGGAGCCTTCCTACCAGCGGAGCTGTGTGGGAAAAATGGCGCTGTGTGCTGAGGAGATAGGCCCCGCCCCCTTCACGGCGGGCTCTTCTCCCGCTTTTTTCCTGAAAACTGGCAGGGGTTAAATACATCCATATAGCCCAGGAGCTATATGTAATGTATTTTTTGCCAAATAAGGTAAATTCATTGCTTCCCAGGGCGCCCCCCCCCAGCGCCCTGCACCCTCAGTGACCGAAGTGTGCTGAGAGCAATGGCGCACAGCTGCAGTGCTGTGCGCTACCTTATGAAGACAGGAAAGTCTTCTGCCGCCGATTTATGGACCTCTTCTTGCTTCAGCATCTGTAAGGGGGCCGGCGGCGCGGCTCCGGGACCCATCCATGGCTGGGCCTGTGATCGTCCCTCTGGAGCTAATGTCCAGTAGCCTAAGAAGCCCAATCCACTCTGCACGCAGGTGAGTTCGCTTCTTCTCCCCTTAGTCCCTCGATGCAGTGAGCCTGTTGCCAGCAGGTCTCACTGAAAATAAAAAAAAACCTATTTAAACTTTTACTCTAAGCAGCTCAGGAGAGCCACCTAGATTGCACCCTTCTCGTTCGGGCACAAAATCTTAACTGAGGCTTGGAGGAGGGTCTTAGGGGGAGGAGCCAGTGCACACCAGCTAGTCCTAAAGCTTTTACTTTGTGCCGAGTCTCCTGCGGAGCCGCTATTCCCCATGGTCCTTTCGGAGTCCCCAGCATCCACTAGGACGTTAGAGAAAACATAAATAAACATAAAAAGTCTCTTACTAGGTGCCTGAAAACTTCAGTTTTGTTCAACATAGCGCCAAAGAAAAGGCCTGCGGGTATATTTACTAAAGTGCAGATGGAGTTGTTGCTTATAGCAACCACTCAGAATCTATTATCTTCTAGAAAGTGCTACATAAACGATAAATAAAATCCGATTGGTTACTATGGGAAACATGTCCACTTCTATACAGTAAATCTGCACTTTAGTAAATATACCCCATGGAGCGCAGAATAAGAGGAGAGAGAATAAAACATTGTTCTCAAATAATAGTAATCCTAAAAACGAACACCAGACAAAAGAATAAAGGAAAGACATAGTATCCCCCAATAAACTACTTAACTATCAAAAAAAATGTCTATTCTTATCTATCGACAGCCCAAAACATGCATCTGATACAAAAGTATTACATCTAAGGTTTTGTGAATCTATGCAATAAAGAGCAGGCGGCAGAGATTCCGACAACTCAGTGTACAGTATCACGGCACCAAGGAGGCACCCACTGGCACACACTCACAGGTTCAGGAATGTTCAGTCCGCCAGTCACCCGACCCCAGCCCCCCACTTCAAGTAATCATGGAGAATTGCCAAAGTAATCCACCGAGAATTAGTCTGTTTGGAAGCTGGCCATACTCTCTTATGGACATCATAAAGATCTGTGCAAATCCTGTTTCCTATGAATATAAATTCTCAACCACCTGACCACATTAAGAAAAAGCTGAGATCAGGTGGAATTATGAGACAACATTCTGCTGAAAAGAAGGTCTGACACTAAGAACAGCCCTGTTTTTCTGATAAAGGAGAATGGAGACCTACAAGACACAGCCTAATTTCTAAACTCTTCTAGCAGAGTATATACAGATGTGTTCTCATACATTTAGCCTCAACATGACAGAGCGAGATGCACAAGTGTGCAGCCAGGTCCTGTGCAACTCTGCTAGCATCAGGCGTCTTGCTTGCCAAAAGAGAGTCTTAATTGCAATGTGATGCAAATAGGACACACCCGGAGTCTGTGCTGATAAAATTGAGATGACACTTGTATATCTGTTTGCGACTGAACTTGTATAGGAAGCACAACGGAACTTGGTAGGGAAAAGCGTTGTGGCTGCTGCATCATATACAGATTTAGACTCAGTCGCACACACACACACACACACACACACACACACACACACACACACACACTAAATATAAATAATAATAAGAATTTACTTACCGATAATTCTATTTCTCGGAGTCCGTAGTGGATGCTGGGGTTCCTGAAAGGACCATGGGGAATAGCGGCTCCGCAGGAGACAGGGCACAAAAAGTAAAGCTTTAGGATCAGGTGGTGTGCACTGGCTCCTCCCCCTATGACCCTCCTCCAAGCCTCAGTTAGGATACTGTGCCCGGACGAGCGTACACAATAAGGAAGGATTTTGAATCCCGGGTAAGACTCATACCAGCCACACCAATCACACTGTACAACCTGTGATCTGAACCCAGTTAACAGTATGATAACAGCGGAGCCTCTGAAAAGATGGCTCACAACAATAATAACCCGATTTTTGTAACTATGTACAAGTATTGCAGATAATCCGCACTTGGGATGGGCGCCCAGCATCCACTATGGACTCCGAGAAATAGAATTATCGGTAAGTAAATTCTTATTTTCTCTATCGTCCTAGTGGATGCTGGGGTTCCTGAAAGGACCATGGGGATTATACCAAAGCTCCCAAACGGGCGGGAGAGTGCGGATGACTCTGCAGCACCGAATGAGAGAACTCCAGGTCCTCCTTAGCCAGGGTATCAAATTTGTAGGATTTTACAAACGTGTTTGCCCCTGACTAAATAGCCGCTCGGCAAAGTTGTAAAGCCGAGACCCCTCGGGCAGCCGCCCAAGATGAGCCCACCTTCCTTGTGGAATGGGCATTTACATATTTTGGCTGTGGCAGGCCTGCCACAGAATGTGCAAGCTGAATTGTATTACACATCCAACTAGCAATAGTCTGCTTAGAAGCAAGAGCACCCAGTTTGTTGGGTGCATACAGGATAACAGCAAGTCAGTTTTCCTGACTCCAGCCGTCCTGGAACCTATACTTTCAGGGCCCTGACAACATCCAGCAACTTGGAGTCCTCCAAGTCCCTAGTAGGCGCAAGGCACCACAATAAGCTGGTTCAGGTGAAACACTGACACCACCTTAGGGAGAGAACTGGGGACGAGTCCGCAGCTCTGCCCTGTCCGAATGGACAAACAGATATGGGCTTTTTTGAGAAAAAACCCACCAATTTGACACTCGCCTGGCCCAGGCCAGGGCCAAGAGCATGGTCACTTTTCATGTGAGATGCTTCAAATCCACAGATTTGACTGGTTTTAAACCAATGTGATTTGAGGAATCCCAGAACTACGTTAAGATCCCACAGTGCCACTGGAGGCACAAAAGGGGGTTGTATATGCAATACTCCCTTGACAAACTTCTGGACTTCAGGAACTGAAGCCAATTCTTTCTGGAAGAAAATCGACAGGGCCGAAATTTGAACCTTAATGGGCCCCAATTTGAGGCCCATAGACACTCCTGTTTGCAGGAAATGCAGGAATCGACCGAGTTGAAATTTCTTCGTGGGGCCTTCCTGGCCTCACACCACGCAACATATTTTCGCCACATGTGGTGATAATGTTGTGCGGTCACCTCCTTCCTGGCTTTGACCAGGGTAGGAATGACCTCTTCCGGAATGCCTTTTTCCCTTAGGATCCGGCGTTCCACCGCCATGCCGTCAAACGCAGCTGCGGTAAGTCTTGGAACAGACATGGTACTTGCTGAAGCAAGTCCCTTCTTAGCGGCAGAGGCCATAAGTCCTCTGTGAGCATCTCTTGAAGTTCCGGGTACCAAGTCCTTCTTGGCCAATCCGGAGCCATGAGTATAGTTCTTACTCCTCTACGTCTTATAATTCTCAGTACCTTAGGTATGAGAAGCAGAGGAGGGAACACATACACCGACTGGTACACCCACGGTGTTACCAGAACGTCCACAGCTATTGCCTGAGGGTCTCTTGACCTGGCGCAATACCTGTCCCGTTTTTTGTTCAGACGGGACGCCATCATGTCCACCTTTGGTATTTCCCAACGGTTCACAATCATGTGGAAAAACTTCCCAATGAAGTTTCCCCTCTCCCGGGTGGAGGTCGTGCCTGCTGAGGAAGTCTGCTTCCCAGTTTCCACTCCCGGAATGAAACACTGCTGACAGTGCTATCACATGATTTTCCGCCCAGCGAAAAGTCCTTGCAGTTTTTGCCATTGCCCTCCTGCTTCTTGTGCCGCCCTGTCTGTTTACGTGGGCGACTGCCGTGATGTTTTTCCCACTGGATCAATACCGGCTGACCTTGAAGCAGAGGTCTTGCTAAGCTTAGAGCATTATAAATTTACCCTTAGCTCCAGTATATTTATGTGGAGAAAAGTCTCCAGACTTGATCACACTCCCTGGAAATTTTTTCCTTGTGTGACTGCTCCCCAGCCTCTCGGGCTGGCCTCCGTGGTCACCAGCATCCAATCCTGAATGCCGAATCTGCGGCCCTCTAGAAGATGAGCACTCTGTAACCACCACAGGAGAGACACCCTTGTCCTTGGATATAGGGTTATCCGCTGATGCATCTGAAGATGCGATCCGGACCATTTGTCCAGCAGATCCCACTGAAAAGTTCTTGCGTGAAATCTGCCGAATGGAATTGCTTCGTAGGAAGCCACCATTTTTACCAGGACCCTTGTGCAATGATGCACTGACACTTTTCCTGGTTTTAGGAGGTTCTTGACTAGCTCGGATAACTCCCTGGCTTTCTCTTCCGGGAGAAACACCTTTTTCTGGACTGTGTCCAGAATCATCCCTAGGCACAGCAGACGTGTCGTCAGGATCAGCTGCGATTTTGGAATATTTAGAATCCATCCGTGCTGTTGTAGCAGTATCCGAGATAGTGCTACTCCGACCTCCAACTGTTCCCTGGACTTTGCCCTTATCAGGAGATCGTCCAAGTAAGGGGTAATTAAGACGCCTTTTCTTCGAAGAAGAATCATCATTTCGGCCATTACCTTGGTAAAGACCCGGGGTGCCGTGGACAATCCAAACGGCAGCGTCTGAAACTGACAGTGACAGTTCTATACCACGAACCTGAGGTACCCTTAGTGAGAAGGGCAAATTTGGGACATGGAGGTAAGCATCCCTTGGTTCGTTATCACTGCTCTGAGTGACTCCATCTTGATTTGAACCTTTGTAAGTGTTCAAATTTTTTTAGATTTAGAATAGGTCTCACCTAGCCTTCTGGCTTCAGTACCACAATATAGTGTGGAATAATACCCCTTTCCTTGTTGTAGGAGGGGTAATTTGATTATCACCTGCTGTTTCTAAGCAGCTCTTTAGGAGAGCCACCTAGATTGCACCCTTCTCGGCCGGGCACAAAAATCTAACTGAGGCTTGGAGGAGGGTCATAGGGGGAGGAGCCAGTGCACACCACCTGATCCTAAAGCTTTACTTTTTGTGCCCTGTCTCCTGCGGAGCCGCTATTCCCCATGGTCCTTTCAGGAACCCCAGCATCCACTAGGACGATAGAGAAAAGAATTTACTTACCGATAATTCTATTTCTCGTAGTCCGTAGTGGATGCTGGGGACTCCGTCAGGACCATGGGGAATAGCGGCTCCGCAGGAGACAGGGCACAAAAATAAAGCTTTAGGATTAGGTGGTGTGTACTGGCTCCTCCCCCTATGACCCTCCTCCAAGCCTCAGTTAGGATACCGTGCCCGGACGAGCGTACACAATAAGGAAGGATATTGAATCCCGGGTAAGACTCATACCAGCCACACCAATCACACCGTATAACTTGTGATCTGAACCCAGTTAACAGTATGACAAACGTAGGAGCCTCTGAACAGACGGCTCACAACAATAACAACCCGAATTTGTTTGTAACAATAACTATGTACAAGTATTGCAGACAATCCGCACTTGGGATGGGCGCCCAGCATCCACTACGGACTACGAGAAATAGAATTATCGGTAAGTAAATTCTTATTTTCTCTAACGTCCTAAGTGGATGCTGGGGACTCCGTCAGGACCATGGGGATTATACCAAAGCTCCCAAACGGGCGGGAGAGTGCGGATGACTCTGCAGCACCGAATGAGAGAACTCCAGGTCATCCTCAGCCAGGGTATCAAATTTGTAGAATTTTGAAAACGTGTTTGCCCCTGACCAAGTAGCAGCTCGGCAGAGTTGTAATGCCGAGACCCCCCGGGCAGCCGCCCAGGATGAGCCCACTTTCCTTGTGGAATGGGCCTTGACAGATTTAGGTTGTGGCAAGCCTGCCACAGAATGTGCAAGTTGAATTGTGCTACAAATCCAACGAGCAATCGTCTGCTTAGAAGCAGGAGCACCCATCTTGTTGGGTGCATACAATATAAACAGTGAGTCTGACTTTCTGACTCCCGCCGTTCTTGAAATATATATTTTCAATGCCCGGACCACGTCCAACAACTTGGAATCCTCCAAATCGTTAGTAGCCGCAGGCACCACAATAGGCTGGTTCAGGTGAAACGCCGACACCACCTTAGGCAGAAAATGAGGACGCGTCCGCAGTTCTGCCCTGTCCGTATGGAAAATCAGATATGGGCTCTTATATGATAAAGCCGCCAATTCTGATACTCTCCTGGCTGAAGCCAGGGCCAGTAGCATGGTTACTTTCCATGTAAGATACTTCAACTCCACCGATTTGAGCGGCTCAAACCAATGGGATTTGAGAAAATCCAAGACTACATTAAGATCCCACGGTGCCACTGGGGCACAACCGGGGGCTGTATATGTAGTACTCCTTTTACAAAAGTCTGGACTTCAGGAACTGAAGCCAATTCTTTCTGGAAGAAAATCGACAGGGCCGAAATTTGAACCTTAATGGACCCCAATTTGAGGCCCATAGACAATCCTGTTTGCAGGAAATGTAGGAATCGACCCAGTTGAAATTCCTCCGTGGGGGCCTTCCTGGCCTCACACCACGCAACATATTTTCTCCAAATGCGGTGATAATGTTGTGCAGTCACCTCCTTCCTGGCTTTTACCAGTGTAGGAATGACCTCTTCCGGAATGCCTTTTTCCCTTAGAATTCGGCGTTCAACCGCCATGCCGTCAAACGCAGCCGCGGTAAGTCTTGGAATAGACACGGTCCCTGCTGAAGCAGGTCCCGTCTTAGAGGTAGAGGCCACGGATCCTCCGTGAGCATCTCTTGAAGTTCCGGGTACCAAGTTCTTCTTGGCCAATCCGGAGCCACTAGTATCGTTCTTACTCCCTTTTGCCGTATAATTCTCAGTACTTTTGGTATGAGAGGCAGAGGAGGGAACACATACACTGACTGGAACACCCACGGTGTTACCAGAGCGTCCACAGCTATTGCCCGAGGGTCTCTTGACCTGGCGCAATACCTGTCCAGTTTTTTGTTGAGGCGGGACGCCATCATATCCACCATTGGTTTTTCCCAACGGTTCACAATCATGTGGAAGACTTCTGGATGAAGTCCCCACTCTCCCGGGTGTAGATCGTGTCTGCTGAGGAAGTCTGCTTCCCAGTTGTCCACTCCCGGAATGAATACTGCTGACAGTGCTATCACAAGATCTTCCGCCCAGCGAAGAATCCTTGCAGCTTCTGCCATTGCTGTCCTGCTTCTTGTGCCGCCCTGTCTGTTTACGTGGGCGACTGCCGTGATGTTGTCCGACTGGATCAACACCGGCTGACCCTGAAGCAGGGGTTTTGCCAGACTTAGAGCATTGTAAATCGCTCTTAGCTCCAGTATATTTATGTGAAGAGACATCTCCAGGCTTGACCATACTCCCTGGAAGTTTCTTCCCTGTGTGACCGCTCCCCAGCCTCTCAGACTGGCATCCGTGGTCACCAGGACCCAGTCCTGTATGCCGAATCTGCGGCCCTCTAACAGATGAGCACTCTGCAACCACAACAGAAGAGACACCCTTGTCCGTGGCGATAAGGTTATCCGCTGATGCATCTGCAGATGTGATCCGGACCATTTGTCCAGCAGATCCCACTGAAAAGTTCATGCGTGGAATCTGCCGAATGGAATCGCTTCGTAAGAAGCCACCATCTTTCCCAGGACTCTTGTGCATTGATGCACAGACACTTTCCCTGGTTTTAGGAGGTTCCTGACAAGTTCGGATAACTCCCTGGCTTTCTCCTCCGGAAGAAACACCTTTTTCTGAACCGTGTCCAGAATCATTCCCAGGAACAGCAGACGTGTCGTCGGGGTCAACTGAGATTTTGGAAAATTTAGAATCCACCCGTGTTGTTGCAGCACTAGTCGGGTTAGTGCTACTCCGTCCTCCAGCTGTTCTCTGGACCTTGCCCTTATCAGGAGATCGTCCAAGTAAGGGATAATTAATACGCCTCTTCTTCGCAGAAGAATCATCATTTCGGCCATTACCTTGGTAAAGACCCGAGGTGCCGTGGACAATCCAAACGGCAGCGTCTGAAACTGATAATGACAGTTTTGCACCACGAACCTGAGGTACCCTTGATGTGAAGGGCAAATTGGGACATGCAGGTAAGCATCCTTTATGTCCAGGGACACCATAAAGTCCCCTTCTTCCAGATTCGCTATCACTGCTCTGAGTGACTCCATCTTGAACTTGAATTTTTGTATGTACAGGTTCAAAGATTTCAGATTTAGAATAGGTCTTACCGAGCCGTCCGGCTTCGGTACCACAAATAGCGTGGAGTAATACCCCTTTCCCTGTTGTAGGAGGGGTACCTTGACTATCACCTGCTGAGAAAACAGCTTGTGAATGGCTTCCAATACCGTCGCCCTGTCTGAGGGAGACGTTGGCAAAGCAGACTTTAGGAACCTGCGAGGGGGAGACTTCTCGAATTCCAACCTGTAACCCTGAGATACTACCTGCAGGATCCAGGGGTCCACCTGTGAGCAAGCCCACTGTGCGCTGAAATTCTTGAGTCGACCCCCCACCGCTCCTGAGTCCGCTTGTAAGGCCCCAGCGTCATGCTGAGGGCTTTGCAGAACCCTGAGAGGGCTTCTGTTCCTGGGCAGGGGCTGCTTGCTGCCCTCTCTTACCCCTTCCTCTGCCCCGAGGCAGATATGACTGTCCTTTTGTCCGCTTGTTCTTATAGGACCGAAAGGACTGCGGCTGAAAAGACGGTGTCTTTTTCTGTTGGGAGGGGGTCTGAGGTAAAAAGGTGGATTTTCCGGCAGTTGCCGTGGCCACCAGATCCGATAGACCGACGCCAAATAATTCCTCCCCTTTATACGGCAATACTTCCATATGTCGTTTGGAATCCGCATCACCTGACCACTGTCGCGTCCATAAACTCCTTCTGGCAGATATGGACATCGCATTTACTCTCGATGCCAGAGTGCAAATATCTCTCTGAGCATCTCGCATATAAAGGAAAGCATCCTTTAATTGCTCTATAGTCAATAAAATACTGTCCCTATCCAGGGTATCAATATTTTCAGTCAGGGAATCCAACCAGACGACCCCAACACTGCACATCCAGGCTGAGGCGATGGCTGGTCGCAGTATAACACCAGTATGTGTGTATATACTTTTTAGGGTAGTTTCCAGTCTCCTATCAGCTGGATCCCTGAGGGCGACCGTATCAGGAGACGGTAACGCCACTTGTTTTGATAAGCGTGTGAGCGCCTTATCCACCCTAGGGGGTGTTTCCCAGCGCGCCCTAACCTCTGGCGGGAAAGGGTATAATGCTAATAACTTTTTTGAAATTAGCACTTTTCTATCTGGGTTAACCCACGCTTCATCACATACATCATTTAATTCCTCTGATTCAGGAAAAATCAGGATTTTGGTACTTACCGATAAATCCCTTTCTCCGATTCCACAGGGGCCACTGGAGCGTAGTTACAATGGGAATAGTAGGCAGTAATTGGGAGCTGGCACTTTAAACAAAATTCTAACCCTGTGGCTAGCTCCTCCCCTACTATCTCCCCTCCAAGCCAGTCTACGTAAAACTGTGCCCAAGGAGAGCTGTAATAGAGAAACCTATAAAGGTAGAGGAGGTTATTGACGTCTACTGAACCAGGATAATCCAAACTAACCCTGGAATCGAACCTAATAATCATAAACAGGTTAACCTGAACTCAACCAACGGTCATCAATTGAACCGCAGACCGTTAAACAAAAAACAACAAGGAAGAACAGCGCTGGGCGGGCGTCCAGTGGCCCCTGTGGAATCGGAGAAAGGGATTTATCGGTAAGTACCAAAATCCTGATTTCTCCTTCATCCACTAGGGGCCACTGGAGCGTAGTTACAATGGGGACGTCCCAGAGCTCCCAGAACGGGTGGGAGAGCGCTGAGAGTCCTGTAAAACCGCTCGGCCAAAGTGAGATGCAGAGGCCGCAAAAGTGTCAAACTTGTAGAATCTGACAAAAGTATGACGGCCGGACCAAGTAGCCGCCCGACATAAAGTAGTCATAGAGACCCCCCGGGCAGCCGCCCAAGAAGGTCCCACAGAGCGTGTGGAGTGTGCTGAAATAGAAGATGGAGGTTCCCGAGAAGCCGCCAAATAAGCTTGTCTGATGGTCAGTCGAATCCATCGAGACAAGGTCTGCTTAGATGCCGGCCAACCACGGCGGGCAGCGTCGTACAGCACAAATAGGGAATCAGACTTCCGAATAGTCGAAGTCCTATCCACATAGATCTTGAGCGCTCTTACCACGTCCAATGATCTCACATCTGGAGAGTCCCCTGAGAGGGCCGGTACAACAATCGGCTGATTGATGTGAAAATCAGACACCACTTTTGGTAGAAAGGACATACGAGTACGAAGCTCGGCCCTATCCGCATGAAACACCAGGTAAGGAGACCTGCAAGAGAGAGCCCCCAGTTCCGACACCCGTCTAGCTGAAGCCAGTGCCAGGAGCAGAACCACCTTCCAGGTGAGATATTTTATCTCTACTGATTCCAGGGGCTCAAACATTGAAGACTGCAGAAAGGACAGGACCAGACTGAGGTCCCATGGTGCTGTCGGAGGACGGAAGGGAGGCTGTATTCGAAGAATCCCTTGAAAGAAGGTCTGAACCTCAGGCAGCAAGGCTAACCGTTTCTGGAAGTAAACCGAAAGAGCAGAGACCTGCACCTTTAGTGAGCCTAGTCTTAGGCCTGCTGAAAAACCCGCCTGCAAAAAACGGAGAAGACGGGCTAAGCTATACACGGAAGGAGAATACTGTCGACTTTCACACCATGCTACATAAGCCTTCCAAATGCGGTAGTAGTGAGAAGATGTAACCGACTTTCTAGCCCGAAGCATAGTAGGTATAACTGTACGAGGAATCCCCTTCCTTGTCAAGATGGCTTTCTCAACAGCCACGCCGTCAAACGTAGCCTGCGTAAGTCTGGATAACAAAAGGGGCCCTGTTGTAGAAGGTCGTCTCGTAGTGGTAGGGTCCAAGGCTCGGCCACCGACAACTGATGTAGAGCGGAGTACCAAACCCTGCGCGGCCAATCTGGAGCTACTAGGAGAACCAGAGCGTCTTCTCTCTTGATGCGTTGTAGAACCTTTGGCAACAGCGGAAACGGAGGAAAGAGGTAAACGAATTGGAAATTCCAAGGAGCCGTTAGAGCATCCACGCCCGCCGCCGCCGGGTCCCTCGTCCGAGAGTAGTAAAGAGGCAACTGATGGTTCAGGCGGGACGCCATGAGGTCGATCTGTGGTCTTCCCCACCGTCGGACCAGTTGCCCAAACACCTGGGGATGTAGCGACCATTCTCCCGGGTGCATGTCCTGCCGACTTAGATAGTCGGCTTCCCAATTGTCCACTCCCGGGATGAATATTGCCGAGAAGGACAGAGCATACTTCTCCGCCCAGAGAAGGATGTTGGTGACTTCCCTCATCGCTGCTCGGCTGCGAGTGCCGCCCTGACGGTTGATGTATGCTACCGTCGTGGCGTTGTCGGACTGAACTCTGACCGCTCGACCTTGCAGGAGGTGATGTGCCTGCAGCAGGGCGTTGTACACCGCCCTTAGTTCGAGGATGTTTATGTGGAGAGCGGATTCGTGGATTGACCAGCGCCCCTGAAACTGATGTCCCAGGGTCACTGCTCCCCAGCCTCGCATACTGGCGTCCGTGGTGAGGAGAGTCCAATCCCATATGCCGAACAGTCTTCCTTCCAACAGATGGATCGACTGGAGCCACCAGAGCAGCGATGACTGTGCTTTTGGAGATAGCGTCACCCGCTGATGAAGGAACAGATGAGATCCTGACCATTGATTTAGAAGACATAGCTGAAACGGTCGAGAGTGGAAGCGACCGTACGGAAGAGCCTCGAACGCCGCTACCATCTTTCCCAGCAGGCGAATGCACAGATATACCGACACCCGACGGTGCTGAAGGACCAGTCTTACCAGTGTCTGCAGAGAAAGTATCTTGTCCCGCGGAAGGAAAACCCTCGTGTCGAGAATCATTCCCAGAAACAACAGCCGTTGTGCGGGGCATAAGTGAGACTTCGGGAAATTCAGGACCCACCCGTGTCGGATCAGAAAGTCCTGTGTCATCTGGATATTCTGAAGTAACCGTTCTGCTGTGTTTGCTTTTATTAGTAGATCGTCCAGATAGGGGACAATTGTCACACCCTGCTTCCGAAGTAGGGCCATCATGACCGCCATGATCTTTGTGAACACTCTGGGGGCAGAAGAGAGACCGAAAGGAAGGGCCTGGAACTGTAAATGAGTGTCCTGTATTGCGAACCGGAGAAAAGCCTGGTGAGGAGGCCAAATGGGAACATGTAAGTATGCGTCCTTGATGTCTAAGGATGCCAGAAACTCGTCCTTTTCCAACCCCGCAATAACAGACTGGAGAGACTCCATCTTGAACTTGAACACCTTCAAATACGGATTGAGGTCCTTCAAGTTCAGGATTGGTCTGACTGAGCCGTCCGGCTTCGGTACTAGAAACAGGCTTGAGTAATAGCCCTGTTTTCAATGATGCGAGGGAACCGGGATCACTACCCTTGCAGACAGAAGCTTCTGGACCGCGGTTTGTAAGGCAACTCCCCGGTTGTCGGAAACTGGCAAACCCGTGGTAAAGAACCGCTGGGGTGGTTGTTCCCGAAAAACGAGCTTGTAACCGCAAGTGATGAGATCCCGGACCCAAGCATCTGGGCAGGACTGTATCCAGACCTCCCTGAAATCCCACAAACGAGCTCCCACCCTGTGATCTCCCAGGTGGGAGGGAGGCCCGTCATGCGGTGGCAGTGCCAGAAGACTTAACGTCTGACTGGGTTGAGGCTGCGGAACCTCTACCCCTGCCACCGCCTCTACCTCTATGGCCACGGAAGGTAGAAGCTCCACCCCTGGCCCGTCCTCGAAACCTGGAAGGGGCACGAAAGAATCGAAAAGAGGGACCCCTATATGGTCTGCGAGCGGCTGGAGCAGTAGAAGGAAGATAAGCCGACTTACCCCCCGTAGCCGTAGAGATCCAGGCATCCAGATCCTTACCAAACAGAAACTCACCCGTAAAGGGTAACGCCTCTGCCGCCCTTTTGGATTCCGTATCCGCCTGCCAATTTCGGAGCCATAACGTTCTGCGGGCCGCAATTGTTAAAGCGGAAATTCTAGCTCCAAGAACACCTATGTCCTTGGACGCTTCGCAAAGATAAAGGGCTGATTCACGGATGTGCTCCGCCAGGTCTATCAATTGATCCGCCGGTAATTCGTCACGAATTCCAGAGGACAATTGTTCCGCCCAAGCTTCGATCGCCTTGTTGACCCAACAACCTACCTGTGCCGGGCGCTGCAAAACCCCTGCCGCAGAGTAAATATTCTTTAAGGTAGACTCCAACTTCCTATCTGGCGCCTCCTTAAGTGAAGTTGCCCCCGGAACAGGCAGGACCGTCTTTTTGGACAGATGAGACACCGAAGGATCCACGATCGGAGAGTTCTCATAGCGCGTTCTGCTATCTGCGGGAAAAGGATAGGAAGACAACATTTTTCTTGATACCTGAAATCTTGCGTCTGGATGCTTCCAGGCTGTCGTTATGAGCGCATCCAGCTCCTCCGAAACTGGAAAAGTCACCGGCAGGTATTGGTCTGTGCCAAACCTTGAAGGGCGTAAGGTGTCTTCCGTCTCCTCCACCTGTAACACTGAGCGAATAGCAGTAATAAGAGCCTCTATACCCTGTGCTACTGGTTCAGAGTCCCCATATACCTGATCGTCCACAGTATCCTGGATATCCACATCCTGTATATCCTGTACATCTACCTCCGCCTCATCTAATTGAGGCATATCATCGTCAAAGTCCTGTAACACCGAGGCTAGCAATCTCTTTTTTGCAGCCTGTTGGGGGGGACTAAAGGACGGGGCTTGGGAAGGTATTACAGCCCTGGAAAGTCCTTCCACTGATTTTGCCAATGAGACTGCCCATGCAGGTTCTGGCACCGGTACCGGGACAAGCTGTCGGAACTGGGCCGCCTCTCTATCTTTCCGAGAGGCTTTAAGTTCCCCAGTCAGCAGGGACATCACCTCTGAGTTGTGTCGTCCATGTCGGGGCGCTCTGGGGTTCCGAGGTGGTCTGGGCTGATTGTTGTGATTCCTCACTTAAAACCTGACCCTGCTTTTGAGCTGCCTTGGAGCCTTTAGTGGCCATGGCAGCACCTAAACTTGATACCCTTCCCCCACAGGAAACAGCTATAGGCAGAATGGGAGGGAGGGGAGGGTAGCAGGGAAGAACGTAGCCACAGCAGCCTATCTGTCCTGCACGATACTGTGTGCAGTGACAGGCTGCAATAAACAAAACCTGTACCTTGCAGTGCCCCCGAGTGCCCCCCCTTCCCCACTGTAACTCTCTTGCCGTGTCGCGTGGCCTCCGTCCCGCGCTGCTGAAGAACGGGTCCCCGGCGCGCTGTACTTCCGGGCGCCCAGAGCGGGATTAAGCCCCGCCCCCCTCCTTGACGGCGCCAAATTTAAAACTGCAATGTGGCAATGCGCGCCTATGTCGGATCCCTGTAGCGGCTCTGTGAGCCGCGCTGCCAGGGATCCGAGCAGTGAGGAGAGCGGGCGGCTGGCGGTCGGGCGGATGTGAGCGCGGCACAGCGCTCTTTCTTTTTTTTTTTTTAAATAAAATTGAATAAAAATAATAATAATCCGAGGGGAGGGGGGGGGGGGGGGGGGGGTGAGTGGGTGGTTGTCAGGGTGCTAAGTCACTTGTAGTCACTGACAGTCTAGTTATAGCTAGAGAAGGAGCACTAACCCTCTAGTCTATAGAAGGGCTCAATATAAAATTAATTCAGCAAAAACCCCTTGTCACCCCTTCAACCCATGTCTGGGTGGGGGGTATGCACACACTCACCTTTCAGTGGTGGGGGGTGGCCCCGACACACGCCGCACGCAGCGGTGTCCGGCCGCAGATACTCACCGCTGCCGTGCTGCCGGAATCTTCTGCTGGATGGAGTGGCCGCGACACGCGCCGCACGCAGCGGTGTCCGCCAACTCAGGAGAGCTCAGTGTCTCCCTCAGCCGGGGCCCATCCCTAGCCGCACGCAGCTGCGATGGGACCCCGCCGGCAGCTCCCACGGTGCAGACTGGCAGTGGCAGAGCTGCCAGTCTGTGTGTGTAAGTGAAAAAATAAAATAATAAAGAAAAAATAAAAATTTCTTCAGCTAAACCCAAGTGAACCAGCTCCCTTGGGCACTAAACTAAGACTGGCTTGGAGGGGAGATAGTAGGGGAGGAGCTAGCCACAGGGTTAGAATTTTGTTTAAAGTGCCAGCTCCCAATTACTGCCTACTATTCCCCATTGTAACTACGCTCCAGTGGCCCCTAGTGGATGAAGGAGAAACTACAGGTAGTTTTTTCACCCCACATAATACCCCTTTTTGTGGTACTTGCAGTATCAGAGATATGCAAAGCCTCCTTCATTGCCGTGATCATATAACGTGTGGCCCTACTTGAAAATACGTTTGTTTCATCACCGTCGACACTAGATTCAGTGTCTGTGTCTGGGTCTGTGTCGACCGACTGAGGTAAAGGGCGCTTTACATCCCCTGACGGTGTCTGAGACGCCTGGGCAGGTACTAACTGGTTTGCCGGCCGTCTCATGTCGTCAACTGATTTTTGTAATGTGCTGACATTATCACGTAATTCCATAAACAAAGCCATCCATTCCGGTGTCGACTCCCTGGGGGGTGACATCACCATTATCGGCAATTGCTCTGCCTCCACACCAACATCGTCCTCATACATGTCGACACACACGTACCGACACACAGCAGACACACAGGGAATGCTCTTATCGAAGACAGGACCCCACTAGCCCTTTGGGGAGACAGAGGGAGAGTTTGCCAGCACACACCCAAGCGCTATAATATATATGGGAACAACCTTATATAAGTGTTGTTCCTTATAGCAGCTTAAATATATCAAAATATCGCCAAAAAATGCCCCCCCTCTCTGTTTTACCCTGTTTCTGTAGTGCAGTGCAGGGGAGAGTCCTGGGAGCCTTCCTCACAGCGGAGCTGAGCAGGAAAATGGCGCTGTGTGCGGAGGAGAATAAGCCCCGCCCCCTATTTCGGCGGGCTTTTCTCCCGGAGTTTTAGATATCTGGCATGGGTTAAATACATACATATAGCCTCAATGGCTATATGTGATGTATTCTTTTGCCATAAAGGTATTAAATATTGCTGCCCAGGGCGCCCCCAGCAGCGCCCTGCACCCTCCGTGACCGCTTGGTGTGAAGTGTGTGACAACAATGGCGCACAGCTGCAGTGCTGTGCGCTACCTTCATGAAGACTGAAGAGCCTTCTGCCGCCTGTTTCCGGACCTTCAATCTTCAGCATCTGTAAGGGGGGTCTGCGGCGCGGCTCCGGGACGAACCCCAGGGTGAGACCTGTGTTCCGACTCCCTCTGGAGCTAATGGTGTCCAGTAGCCTAAGAATCCAATCCATCCTGCACGCAAGTGAGTTGAAATTCTCTCCCCTAAGTCCCTCGATGCAGTGAGCCTGTTGCCAGCAGGACTCACTGAAAATAAAAAACCTAAAAACTTTTTCTAAGCAGCTCTTTAGGAGAGCCACCTAGATTGCACCCTGCTCGGACGGGCACAAAAACCTAACTGAGGCTTGGAGGAGGGTCATAGGGGGAGGAGCCAGTACACACCACCTAATCCTAAAGCTTTATTTTTGTGCCCTGTCTCCTGCGGAGCCGCTATTCCCCATGGTCCTGACGGAGTCCCCAGCATCCACTTAGGACGTTAGAGAAATATATATATATATATATATATATATATATATATATATATATATATATACATACATACATACATACATACATACATACACACATATATATATATATATTATACACACACATAAGCATATACATACACACTCGCACACACACATATACGCACATACATACATACATATACACACACATACACAAAAGTGTTACATATCAAATTAATCAGTCTAACGGACAGATTTTTGGCAAAAAGGGCACGGGACCCAGCGCGCCAAGGTGGGCTATTTGGAGAGATTGATATTTTTTTCGTGTTTCCTTTAGGCCACCTTCCATACATTCCCCTTGAGTTTATACTAGCTGTCCCATATACAACTGGGCCTTTGGGTGTACACTCAGGGTAATGCATGTGCCGTAGGAGCTTCCAAAACATTATGGGCGCCTCTGAATCAGGCCCAAAGCCTCTACTACACGTATCTAACACACACAATTTGGTAACATTAATATGAGGGGGAAAAAAAGGTGACTAAAAACTTACTGGGACACTTCGTGTAGTCTTCACGTTTAGGATGTTTCCACTCTGCTTCAGGACTACTTTCAAGTTTTCTTTTCAGCCCACTATATGAAGAATCATCGATTTCTGTATTATTAGAAGCATTATTTTTCATAATGTAAATTAAGTTGATTAGGCCATTTAGTTTGTCCGTATCATAATCTGTACTTTCAGATACTCTTTCACGAGCAGTTTCTTTGTTCATGGATGTTGGAACTTCATGATCATCCTCTATAGGTTCATAGTCCGACACTGGGCTGAACTGCTGGACTCTTCGGTGTTCCAAGATCAGTTCCTTTGCTCTCTCCACTAGCAGCACATACGCTTCCGACCCATGTATATAGCTGTTTACACTTGCGTGTATCCGGCTGCGATCTTTTGGAGCTGCATAAAGGCTTTTTCTCGAATCCAACCTCTGTTCATAATCTCGGATTACAAAATCTTTACGCTTATTACTCCCTTCTGATCGTCTTTTCAAATATATGCGAAGGTGTTTCTCCACAACAATGTTGAAGTTGTCAGAGGTGTCCTTCTGGCACTTAAGAAGAGCATTATGCAGAGATGCAATAAAAGTCGGAAAATCGGGCACAATTTCATGGTCATCTGTCACGAAATCAGGCTTGACTGGAAAACAAAATAATTAAAACAGATTAGAATGTTATTTAAGTCAAAACAAAAAAAGTAATTAGGCATTGCTCCAATAATAACTCCATTATATACTAAAACTAATACAGAAAATGAGACTTGGGAATTGACATTACTCTGTTAAAATAAGCCTGAGCTCCTCCAACCCTCTACATCACCAAGCCAGATTACCTTCAGTTACATAGACAGTACAAGACAGGGGAACTACAATGGCATGAAAGGAAGAACGAAATTGGATTTTTGTACTTATTCTAAATTACTTTTCCCTTAGTCCCCTTGGGTGAGGTGGACACTGCCCACCCATTGCGCTCTGGTGATGATCTTGTTGACCTGTTTTCTTATTCAATAATGGTAAATGTTCTTTTTCTCTAGCATCAATTATGGAGATACTACAGCACTTCCTATGGGTGAGAGCACACAAACAGAAGACTGTAAAACCTTACATACAAAAGGGTGCACCTGTAGGAAAAGTGATACTAGAAAACTTTGTAACAGTATGCAAAGATGTTCCACCGAGGTCTGGTGCAGAGTAGGCAGCACTCACCGACCTGGTAGAAAACGAGATTTATGGTAAGAACTTACCTTTGCTAAATCTCTTTCTGCGAGGTACACTGGGCTCCACTGGGGTGTAGAGTAGGAACTTGATCCGAGGCACCAACAGGCTCAAAGCTTTGACTGTTCCCAGAATGCACAGCGCCGCCTCCTCTATAACCCCGCCTCCCTGCACAGGAGTTCAGTTTTTAGTTAACCAGCCCAATGCAGTAGCAGGAAGAGAGACGACAACGGTTAGTAGCCACATACACCACACTCTCACGACAGGAGAAGTGTCAGCGGCTAATGCCATACCAACCCAAAGAAGCTAAGTGCGTCAGGGTGGGCGCCTTGTGGAGCCCAGTGTACCTCGCAGAAAGAGTTTTAACAAACGGTAAGTTCTTACCATAAATCTCGTTTTTTGCTGCGGGGTACACTGGGCTCCACAAGGATAGACATTGGGGATGTCCTAAAGCAGTTCCTTATGGGAGGGGACGCAATGTAGCGGGCACAAGAACCCGGCGTCCAAAGGAAGCATCCTGGGAAGCGTCAGTATCGAAGGCATAGAACCTTATTAACATGTTCACTGAGGACCACGTAGCCGCCTTGCACAATTTTTCAAGGGTTGCACCACGACGGGCGTCCCAAGAAGGTCCAACAGACCGAGTAGAATATGCCGTAATGTGAGCAGGATCCGACAGACCAGCCCTCACATAAGCATGTTGCAATCACCATTCTAATCCATCTGGCCAAAGTTTGCTTGTGAGCAGGCCAACCCCGTTTGTGAAATCCAAACAGTACAAAAAGAGAATCAGATTTCCTAATGGAAGCAGTTCTCTTCACTTAGATACGGAGAGCCCGTGTCACATCCAAAGACCTCTCTTTGGGAGACATATCAGAAGAAACAAGTGCCGGAACCTCAATCTCCTGGTTAAGGTGGAACGAGGAAACCACCTTAGGTAAATATCCGGGACGAGTCCTAAGAACCGCCCGGTCACGGTGAAATATCAGATATGGGGAACTACAGGGCAAGGCACCCAAATCCGACACTCTTCTAGCTGAAGCAATAGCCAGCAGAAACACCACCTTAAGGGAAAGCCACTTAAGATCAGCTGAACCAAGAGGTTCAAACGAAGACTCTTGTAACGCCTCCAAAACCACCAACAAGTCCCAAGGAGCCACAGGTGGGACATAGGGAGGTTGGATACACAACACACGCTGAGTAAAGGTATGCACATCAGGTAAGGTCGCAATAAAAGACAGCCGGGCTAGGTCCTGGTGGACACAGGGGCCCTGAACGAGGAGGTCTGGTGCGTTGTGGAAGTAGAATTGGACGCTCCGATGATAGGCTTTGCAGGTCTGAGAACCAGTGCCGTCTGGGCCACGCTGGAGCTACGAGAAGCAGAATTCCTTTTTCTTGCTTGAACTTCCGAATTACCCTGGGCAGGAGCGACACCGGAGGGAACACATACGGCAGCCAAAACCTCCACGGCACCGCCAGCGCATCCACGAATGCTGCTTGAGGATCCCTTGTCCTTGCTCCGAAGACCGGAACCTTGTGATTGTGTCGAGACGCCATCAGATCTACGTCTGGAAGACCCCACTTTTCCACTAGGAGTTGAAACACGTCTGGATGGAGGCCCCACTCGCCGGCATGTACGTCCTGGCAACTGAGAAAGTCCGCTTCCCAATTCAGGACTCCCGGAATTTAGATTGCCGGTATAGCCGGTAGATGGCGTTCCACCCAATGTAGAATCCGTGAGATTTCCCTCATTGCCAGACAGCTTCGAGTGCCGCCTTGATGATTTATGTAAGCCACTGGTGGCATTGTCCGACTGCACTTGAACAGGACGGTTCTGAATTAAATGCTGGGCCAGGTTCAATGCATTGAAAACCGCCCGCAATTCCAGAATGTTGATTGAGAGGAGGGACTCCTCCTTGGTCCACCGACCCTGAAGGGAGTGTTGCTCCAGTACCGCGCCCCAACCTCTTAGACTGGCATCTATCGTCAACAGGACACAGTGGGATATCCAGAAGGGACGGCCCCTGCACAATTGTTGGTCCCGGAGCCACCAGAGCAGCAACAGACGGACCTCCGGAGTCAATGAGATCCTTGAGACCTGATCCGGTGAGGCAGGCCGTCCCACTTGGCTAGAATCAACCTCTGGAGGGGGCGAGAATGGAATTGAGCATACTCCACCATGTCGAATGCTGATACCATGAGGCCCAGCACCTGTATCGACACTTGCGGACGAGAAAGGAAGCAACGAATCCTGTCCTGAAGCTTCAGGACTTTCTCCTGACACAAGACCAACCTCTGGTTGTGAGTGTCCAATAGCGCTCCCAGATGCACCATGCTCTGAGCAGGGATCAGGGAGGATTTCTTCCAGTTTATGAGCCACCCGTGGGCTTGTAGAAACCGGACCGTCATATCTAGATGACGTAGGAGAAGAAGTTCTGGGGAATTTGCCAGGATTAACAAGTCGTCCAGATACGGCAGTATCCTGACCCCTTGACGGCGGAGTACCACCGTCATCACCGCCATGACTTTGGTGAAAACTCGCGGAGCCGTTGTTAAACCAAAAGGTAACGCCCAAAACTGGTAATGGAGGTTGCCAATAGCAAACCTCAGGTATTGCTGATGTGACGCTGCTATAGGAATATGCAGGTAAGCATCCTGTATGTCCAGGGAGACCATGTAGTCCCCAGGTTCCAAGGCCAGAACTATAGAGCGAAGGGTTTCCATACGGAACTTGGAAACCTTCACAAACCTGTTCAATGCCTTGAGGTTGAGAATGGTCCGGGAGGACCCATTCGGTTTCGGGACTAGAAACAGCAGAGAATAGTACCCCTGGCCCCTCTGCGCAAGAGGCACCTGTACTACGACTCCTGTATCCAGGAGGGTCTGTACCACCGAATGCAGAGTGTTTGCCTTTGTCTGGCAAAATCGATGAAGGGGTCGGTTTTTGAAGGCTGTGGCGTAACCTCGAGTGACGACTTCCCGTACCCAGGAATCTGAAGTGGTCTTCAACCATTCCTGGGTATACCCTAGAAGCCAGCCCCCCACCCTGGGATCCCCCAGGGGGAGGCCCGCCCCGTCATGCGGCAGGCTCATCGGCCTTGGAAGCTGGTTGACGGGCCGCCCAGGCTCTTTTGGGCTTTGGCTTACCAGGTTTGGAAGTGTGCGCCTGCTTGTTGTACGCCTGACCTTTTGCTTTAACTGAAGGACGAAAGGGGCGACAGGAAGTACCTTTAGCCTTTGACACAGAAGGAGCGGTACTTGGCAGACAGGCAGTAGCCAAGTCAGCCACTATCTTATTTAAGTCCTCCCCAAACAGAATATCTCCCTTGAAAGGGAGTACCTCCAGGATTTTTCTAGAATCCAGATCCACAGACCAGGATCTCAGCCACAATATCCGGCGAGCCAGGACTGACATAGTAGAGACTTTGGCTGCTAGGATACCGGCATCAGAAGCCGCCTCTTTAATATAGCGAGAAGCTGTGACAATATATGACCAGCATTGTCTAGCATGGTCAGAGGAGATTTCAGCTTCCAACTCTAAGGCCCATGCTTCAATAGCCTCTGCAGCCCATGTTGCTGCAATAGTGGGCCTTTGTGCAGCACTCGTGAGGGTGTAAATCGCTTTCAGACAACCCTCCACATGTTTATCCGTAGGCTCTTTTAGAGATGTGACGGCAGTGACAGGTAGAGCTGAGGAAACCACCATCCTAGCCACATGTGAGTCTACTGGAGGAGGCGTTTCCCAATTCTTAGACAGCTCTGGTGCGAGGGGATAGCGAGCCAGCATCTTCTTTTGAGGCACAAACTTCGTACCCGGGTTTTCCCAGGGTTCCTGACGTATATACACTAGGTGGTCAGTGAGGTAAAACTTGCTTAACCACCTTCTGACGCTTGAACCTATCTGGTTTCTTAGGAGGGACGGATGGCTCGGGATCATCCGTAATCTGTAGAATTAACTTAATAGCCTCCAAAAGATCAGGAACATCCACATGTGAACTACCCTCCCAATCAGCAGTATCTGAGTCAGAACCTGTGGGGTGAGTGTAAGTGCAGTCTTCATCAGACGAGGTGTCAGTGACAGCAGTGAATTGTGAGGAGACAAATGCTCGCTTAGAGGACCCCTTGGGCTTAGGCGAGCGATGGTCAGACTTTTTAGTAGTCAGGGACTGGTTCAACTTCTTCAATTGAGCAGATAAATAGTCAGCCCACGGCGGGTTAGCTGCAGGTTGTACCGGCATAGGGGGTCCCATAGGGGGTGTTCGTTTATTAACTAGCGTATGTAGAAGCGTGGAAAAAGCGGCCCACGGTGGGTCATTATGTACCTCCGTTGCCACAGTCCCACTGGGGGGCAAGGAGCACCCAGAACCAGAGCCCACAGCTGCTATATTCTCCTCATAGGGATCTGTGGCTTCAGCAACACCGGCAGTGTGTTCATCCCCAGAACCGTTACCCTCAGAAGCAGACATGATATAACTTGCAGTATCAGGTAACACAGTACAATTGGCAGCAGCACAATACCTCTGACCCAAACCCCTGCACAGTGTAGTCAGCACCAGCAGAGATAAAGGAGAGATAATAAGAATTTACTTACCGATAATTCTATTTCTCATAGTCCGTAGTGGATGCTGGGGACTCCGTAAGGACCATGGGGAATAGCGGCTCCGCAGGAGACTGGGCACATCTAAAGAAAGCTTTAGGACTATCTGGTGTGCACTGGCTCCTCCCCCTATGACCCTCCTCCAAGCCTCAGTTAGGATACTGTGCCCGGACGAGCGTACACAATAAGGAAGGATTTTGAATCCCGGGTAAGACTCATACCAGCCACACCAATCACACCGTATAACCTGTGATCTGAACCCAGTTAACAGCATGATAACAGAGGAGCCTCTGAAAGATGGCTCACAACAATAATAACCCGATTTTTGTAACAATAACTATGTACAAGTATTGCAGACAATCCGCACTTGGGATGGGCGCCCAGCATCCACTACGGACTATGAGAAATAGAATTATCGGTAAGTAAATTCTTATTTTCTCTAACGTCCTAAGTGGATGCTAGGGACTCCGTAAGGACCATGGGGATTATACCAAAGCTCCCAAACGGGCGGGAGAGTGCGGATGACTCTGCAGCACCAAATGAGAGAACTCCAGGTCCTCCTCAGCCAGGATATCAATTTTGTAGAATTTTACAAACGTATTTGCTCCTGACCAAGTAGCTGCTCTGCAAAGTTGTAAAGCCGAGACCCCTCGGGCAGCCGCCCAAGATGAGCCCACCTTCCTTGTGGAGTGGGCATTTACAGATTTTTGGCTGTGGCAGGCCTGCCACAGAATGTGCAAGCTGAATTGTACTACAAATCCAACGAGCAATAGTCTGCTTAGAAGCAGGAGCACCCAGCTTGTTGGGTGCACACAGGATAAACAGCGAGTCAGATTTCCTGACTCCAGCCATCCTGGAAACATATTTTCAGGGCACTGACAACGTCTAGCAACTTGGAGGCCTCCAAGTCCCTAGTAGCCGCAGGCACCACCAATAGGTTGGTTCAGGTGAGACGCTGAAACCACCTTGGGGAGAAACTGAGGACGAGTCCTCAATTCCGCCCTGTCCGAATGGAAAATCAGATAAGGGCTTTTTCAGGATAAAGCCGCCAATTCTGACACGCGCCTGGCCCAGGCCAGGGCCAACAGCATGACCACTTTCCATGTGAGATATTTTAACTCCACAGATTTAAGTGGTTCAAACCAATGTGACTTTTGGAACCCAAAACTACATTGAGATCCCAAAGTGCCACTGGAGGCACAAAAGGAGGCTGTATATGCAGTACCCCTTTTACAAACGTCTGAACTTCAGGGACTGAAGCTAGTTCTTTTTTGGAAGAAAATTGACAGGGCCGAAATTTGAACCTTAATGGACCCCAATTTCAGGCCCATAGACACTCCTGTTTGCAGGAAATGTAGGAATCGACCCAGTGGAATTTCCTCCGTCGGGCCTTACTGGCCTCGCACCACGCAACATATTTTCGCCAATTGCGGTGATAATGTTTTTGCGGTTACATCCTTCCTGGCTTTGATCAGGATAGGGATGACTTCATCCGGAATGCCTTTTTTCCTTCAGGATCCGGCGTTCAACCGCCATGCCGTCAAACGCAGCCACGGTAAGACTTGGAACAGACAGGGTCCTTGCTGGAGCAGGTCCCTTCTTAGAGGTAGAGGCCACGGATCCTCCGTGAGCATCTCTTGAAGTTCCGGTTACCAAGTCCTTCTTGGCCAATCCGGAACCACGAATATAGTGCTTACTCCTCTCCATCTTATCAATCTCAGTACCTTGGGTATGAGAGGCAGAGGAGGGAACACATACCCTGACTGGTACACCCACGGTGTTACCAGAGCGTCTACAGCTTATTGCCTGAGGGTCCCTGGACCTGGCGCAATACCTGTCGAGTTTTTAATCATGTGGAAGACTTCTGGGTGAAGTCCCCACTCTCCCGGGTGGAGGTCGTGCTGAGGAAGTCTGCTTCCCAGTTGTCCACTCCCGGAATGAATACTGCTGACAGTGCTATCACATGATTTTCCGCCCAGCGAAGAATCCTTGCAGCTTCTGCCATTGCCCTCCTGCTTCTTGTGCCACCCTGTCTGTTTACGTGGGTGACTGCCGTGATGTTGTCCGACTGGATCAACACCGGCTGACCTTGAAGCAGAGGTCTTGCTAAGCTTAGAGCATTGTAAATGTCCCTTAGCTTCAGGATATTTATGTGAAGTGATGTCTCCAGGCTTGACCATAAGCCCTGGATATTCCTTCCCTGTGTGACTGCTCCCCAGCCTCGCAGGCTGGCATCCGTGGTCACCAGGACCCAGTCCTGAATGCCTAATCTGCGGCCCTCTAGAAGATGAGCACTCTGCAACCACCACAGGAGGGACACCCTTGTCCTTGGTGACAGGGTTATCCGCTGATGCATCTGAAGATGCGATCCGGACCATTTGTCCAGCAGGTCCCACTGGAAAGGTCTTGCGTGGAATCTGCCGAATGGGATTGCTTCGTAGGAAGCCACCATTTTACCCAGAACCCTTGTGCATTGATGCACTGAGACTTGGCTCGGTTTTAGGAGGTTCCTGACTAGCTCGGATAACTTCCTGGCTTTCTCCTCCGGGAGAAAAGCCTTTTTCTGGACTGTGTCCAGGATCATCCCTAGGAACAGAAGACACGTCGTCGGAACCAGGTGCGATTTTGGAATATTGAGAATCCAATCGTGCTGCCGCAACACTACCTGAGATAGTGCTACACCGACCTCCAACTGTTCCCTGGATCTTACCCTTATCAGGGAATTGTCCAAGGAAGGGATAACTAAAATTCACTTCCTTCGAAGGAATATCATCATTTCGGCCATTACCTTGGTAAAGACCCGGGGTGCCGTGTACCATCCATACGGCAGCGTCTGAACTGATAGTGACAGTTCTGTACCATAAACCTGAGGTACCCTTGGTGAGAAGGGTAAATTTTGACATGAAGGTAAGCATCCTTGATGTCCCGAGACATCATGTAGTCCCCTTCTTCCAGGTTCGCAATCACTGCTCTGAGTGACTCAATCTTGAATTTGAACCTCTGTACGTAAGTGTTCAAAGATTTTAGATTTAGAATCGGTCTCACCGAGCCGTCCGGCTTCGGTACCACAACAGTGTGGAATAATACCCCGTTCCCTGTTGCAGGAGGGGTATCTTGATTATCACCTGCTGGGAATACAGCTTGTGAATGGCTTCCAAAACTGTCTCCCTGTCAGAAGGAGACATCGGTAAAGCCGACTTTAGGAAACGGCGAGGGGGAGACGTCTCGAATTCTAATTTGTACCCCTGAGATATCACCTGAAGGATCCAGGGGTCTACTTGCGAGTGAGCCCACTGCGCGCTGAAATTCATTGAGACGGGCCCCCCACCGTGCCTGATTCTGCTTGTAAAGCCCCAGCGTATACTGAGGGCTTGGCAGAGGCGGGAGAGGGTTTCTGTTCCTGGGAACTGGCTGATTTCTGCAGCCGTTTTCCTCTCCCTCTGTCACGGGGCAGAAATGAGGAACCTTTTGCCCGCTTGTCCACGAAAAGACTGCGCCTGATAATACGGCGTCTTCTCATGTTGAGAGGCGACCTGGGGTACAAACGTGGAATTCCCAGCTGTTGCCGTGGCCACCAGGTCTGAAAGACCGACCCCAAATAACTCCTCCCTTAATAAAGCAATACTTCCAAATGCCGTTTGGAATACGCATCACCTGACCACTGACGTGTCCGTAACCCTCTACTGGTAGAAATGGACAACGCGCTTAGACTTGATGCCAGTCGGCAAATATTCCGCTGTGCATCACGCATATATAAAAATGCATCTTTTAAATGCTCTATAGGCAAAAATATACTGTCCCTATCTAGGGTATCAATATTTTCAGTCAGGGAATCCGACCACGCCAACCCAGCACTGCACATCCAGGCTGAGGCGATTGCTGGTCGCAGTATAACACCAGTATGTGTGTAAATACCTTTTAGGATACCCTCCTGCTTTCTATCAGCAGGATCCTTAAGGGCGGCCATCTCAGGCGAAGGTAGAGCCCTTACAAGCGTGTGAGCGCTTTATCCCCCCTAGGGGGTGTTTCCCAACGCACCCTAACCTCTGGCGGGAAAGGATATAATGCCAATAACATTTTAGAAATTATCCGTTGTTATCGGGGGAAACCCACGCATCATCACACACCTCATTTAATTTCTCAGATTCAGGAAAACTACAGGTAGTTTTTCCTCACCGAACATAATACCCCTTTTTTGGTGGTACTCGTAGTATCAGAAATGTGTAAAACATTTTTCATTGCCTCAATCGTGTAACGTGTGGCCCTACTGGAAGTCACATTCGTCTCTTCACCGTCGACACTGGAGTCAGTATCCGTGTCGGCGTCTATATCTGCCATCTGAGGTAACGGGCGCTTTAGAGCCCCTGACGGCCTATGAGACGTCTGGACAGGCACAAGCTGAGTAGCCGGCTGTCTCATGTCAACCACTGTCTTTTATACAGAGCTGACACTGTCACGTAATTCCATCCAACAGTTCATCCACTCAGGTGTCGACCCCCTAGGGGGTGACATCACTATTACAGGCAATCTGCTCCGTCTCCACATCATTTTTCTCCTCATACATGTCGACACAAAAGTACCGACATACAGCACACACACAGGGAATGCTCTGATAGAGGACAGGACCCCACTAGCCCTTTGGGGAGACAGAGGGAGAGTTTGCCAGCACACACCAGAGCGCTATATATATACAGGGATAACCTTATATAAGTGTTTTTCCCCTTATAGCTGCTGTATAGTTAATACTGCGCCTAATTAGTGCCCCCCTCTCTTTTTTTAACTCTTTCTGTAGTGTAGTGACTGCAGGGGAGAGACAGGGAGCTTCCCTCCAAAGGAGCTGTGAGGGAAAATGGCGCCAGTGTGCTGAGGAGATAGGCTCCGCCCCCTTTTCGCTGACTTTTCTCCTGCTTTTTTTATGGATTCTGGCAGGGGTTAAATGCATCCATATAGCCCAGGAGCTATATGTGATGCATTTTTTGCCATCCAAGGTGTTTATTATTGCGTCTCAGGGCGCCCCCCCCCAGCGCCCTGCACCCTCAGTGACCGAAGTGTGAAGTGTGCTGAGAGCAATGGCGCACAGCTGCAGTGCTGTGCGCTACCTTGTTGAAGACAGGACGTCTTCTGCCGCCGATTTTCCGGACCTCTTCTGCCTTCTGGCTCTGTAAGGGGGCCGGCGGCGCGGCTCTGGGACCCATCCAAGCTGGGCCTGTGATCGTCCCTCTGGAGCTAATGTCCAGTAGCCTAAGAAGCCCAATCCACTCTGCACGCAGGTGAGTTCGCTTCTTCTCCCCTTAGTCCCTCGATGCAGTGAGCCTGTTGCCAGCAGGTCTCACTGAAAATAAAAAACCTAATCTAAAACTTTCACTAAGAAGCTCAGGAGAGCCCCTAGTGTGCACCCTTCTCGTTCGGGCACAGAGATCTAACTGAGGCTTGGAGGAGGGTCATAGGGGGAGGAGCCAGTGCACACCAGATAGTCCTAAAGCTTTCTTTAGATGTGCCCAGTCTCCTGCGGAGCCGCTATTCCCCATGGTCCTTACAGAGTCCCCAGCATCCACTGAGGACGTTAGAGAAAATAGGATTTTGGTACTTACCAGGTAAATCCTTTTCTTTGAATCCATAGGGGGCACTGGAGTACTCTTGGGATATGGACGGCTTCCGTAGGAAACAGGGCACTGAATATTTAAATTTAGAACACTCCACCCCTCCATATCCCCGAGTACCTCAGTGTTTTTTACGGAGCCGAACAGGAACTATAGAGAGGTTGACAATAGAGTATTACATATAACATAACGGACAACAACGAAGTTGACACATAACGTTACTGACAACTAAACAGTTGACACCATAACCAGCACGTCATCATTTGAACCAGTCGGTGAGAGTGTGTTACCATAAGATCCTCTGAACTTACCCCAAACCAGGTAAAACTGCTCTGGGTGGGCGTCCAGTGCCCCCTATGGATTCAAAGAAAAGGATTTACCTGGTAAGTATCAAAATCCTATTTTCTTTTTCATCCACTAGGGGTCACTGGAGTACTCTTGGCACGTACCAAAGCTTCCCCCGTGGGCGGGAGAGCTGTTTGGCACCTGTAACACTAGGCGGCCAAAGCTAGATGCTGATGCCGCAAAAGTATCAAACTTGTAAAAGCGCACAAACGTGTGCACTGAAGACCATGTAGCCGCACGGCAAAGCTGCGTCGTAGAAGCTCCACGACCAGCTGCCCATGAAGTTCCCACAGAACGTGTGGAATGAGCTGTTACCGATGTAGGCGGCTGTAACCTAGCCTGAAGGTAAGCCTGACGTATGGTCAGTTTATCCATCGGGATAAGGTCTGTTTAGGCGCTGGCCAACCTATCTTGGCAGCATCATAGAGAACAAACAACGTATCCGTCTTACGAACTGTAGGCGTTTGGGATACATAAACGCGTAATGCGCGTACCACATCCAAAGTTCCAGAATGTGCTGTCAACACAGGAACAACTATTGGTTGATTGATGTGAAAAGATGACACTACCTTTGGTAAGAAAGCGGGATTCATCCGAAGTTCCGCTCTGTCATCATGAAACACCAAATACGGTGGCTTGCATGACAAGGCACCCAAATCTGAAACACGCCTTGCCGAAGCTAAGGCTAGAAGAAAAAATTTTTCCAAGTGAGAAACTTAATATCCACTTGTTGTAAGGGTTCAAAATATGAAGACTGTAAGAAATCTAAAACCAGATTCAAGTCCCATGGCGCTGTAGGTGGAATGAATGGAAGCTGTACTCTGAGGACATCTTGCAGAAAAGTGTGTACCGACGGCAATAGAGCCAATCGTCTTTGAAAATAAATTGACAACGCAGATACCTGCACCTTTAGTGTAGATAAACGCAGTCCTCCATCTAACCCCGTCTGTAGAAATAACAAAAGACGGGATAACTTGAAAGATGATGTCGGAAACTTCCGAGCCTCACACCAACCTATATAAGCACGCCAAATTCTGTAATAATGAGCTGCCGTAACCGGCTTCCTAGCTCGTAACATAATTGGTATAACTGATTCTGGAATGCCCTCTCTTTTTAAGAGGGCGGTCTCAACAGCCACCCCGTTAAACGCAGCCGCGCTAAATCGGGGTAAAGGAACGGACCCTGTTGTAACAAGTCCGGACAAAGAGGGAGTGGCCAAGGATCGTCTGCGAGTAGTCCGCGGAGATCAGAGAACCAAGCTCTCCGAAGCCAATGAGGCGCCACTAGTATGACTGTGACAGACTCTCTTTTGATCCGTTTTAGCACCAGAGGGAGCAGCGGAAACGGTGGAAACAGATACACGAGGCTGTACGGCCACGCGACGGTGAGAGCATCCACCGCCACTGCCTCTGGATCTTTCGTTCTGGACACATACTGGAGCGTTTGGTGATTGTGTCGAGACGCCATCAGGTCCACCTGAGGGTAACCCCACCGCTGAACCAACATGTGAAACACTTCTGGATTTAATGCCCATTCTCCTGGATGAAAATCCCGACGGCTGAGATAATCCGCCTCCCAGTTGTCCACTCCCGGAATGAACACTGCCGACAATATCACCTGGTGGTATTCCGCCCAATTGAGGATTCGAGCTACTTCCCGCATTGCCATGCGGCTTCTCGTTCCTCCTTGTTTGTTGATGTATGCGACTGCCGTCGCATTGTCTGACTGCACCTGGACAGTGTGAGACCGAAGCATGTGCATTGCTTGTCATAGTGCATTGTAAATTGCCTGGAGTTCCAGGACATTTATAGACGGCAATCTTTCGTGATCCGCCCAGACACCCTGGAGCTGACAATTTTGAACTACAGCTCCCCAGCCTCCGAGACTGGCGTCCGTCGTTAAAATTATCCAATTCCAGCCGCCGAACAGTCTCCCTGCGGTTAAATTGTGTTCCTTGAGCCACCAGAGCAGAGACACCCTTGCCCTTGGCGACAACCTCACCCTGTGGTGAATCTGCAGATGCGAGCCCGACCACTGCACGAGCACATCCAGTTGAAATGGACGCGAGTGAAATCTTCCGAACTGAAGCGCTTCGAAAGCCGCCACCATTGTTCCTAAGAGGCGAATGCACAAATGTACCGAGACTGTGCGAGGCTTGAGCACTAATTGTACCAGATGGCGAATAATCTGTACTTTCTGTTGTGGTAGGTAAATTCTTTGATTGACCGTATCGAAAATCATACCTAGGAATTGAAGGCGTTGAGACGGAATTAGATGTGATTTCTTGAAGTTGACAATCCAACCGTGGTGAACCAGTACACTGTACGTTAGTAGCGCATGTTGGAGAAGTATGTGTTGAGACGGGGCTTTGATGAGCAGATCGTCCAAATACGGAACTATTGTCACTCCCAGGGATCTGAGATGAGCTATCATCACAGATATCACTTTGGTGAATACCCGAGGCGCTGACGATAGGCCAAACGGTAGAGCCTGAAACTGGTAATGGTTCTGGCTTATTGCAAACCGCAAGAACCGCTGATGAGGCTGCCAAATCGGAATGTGTAAGTACGCATCCTTGAGATCTAGCGCAATCATGAACTCCTTTGGCTCTAAACTTGCAATCACTGAGCGCAGAGATTCCATCTTGAATCTGTAGTAAGTTACGTACCGATTGAGACCCTTTAAGTTCAATATTGGTCTGACTGAGCCATCCGGCTTTGGTACCACAAACAGACTGGAATAATAACCCTGACCCTGTTGGTGTACAGGGACCGGAATCAAAACTGCCGAATCCAGTAGGGACTGAATGGCAATTTGCAGAACCGCCCTCTTATCGTCCGACAGAGGCAATCCTGTCTTGAAAAACCGCAGTGGCGGAAGACAGTCGAACTCTATTTTGTAACCTTGTAACACTAAATTGCGGATCCACCCATCCGCGGATGTCTGGAACCACGCCAAATGGAACGTCTGAAGGCGTGCTCCCACAATCGGAGAACCGAGATGGGCTGGTAGCCTGTCATGCCACTGGCTTGTCGGTAGCCTTAGTGTCCTGACGACTTGTGTTGGTTTGTTGGAAACCACGTCCACGTCTACCAGGCGTGGCTGTTCCTCTGCCACGTCCGCGAAAGGACTGCGGTCTAAAGGATTTGAACGAAGGTCCAGAGTACCTCCTTCTTGGTACCGGTGGAGGCAATGGTAAGAAAACAGACTTTCCACCTGTAGCCTCAGAAATCCATGTATCCAATTCAGGACCAAACAACTTCTTGCCATCGTAAGGTAACGCCTCTATACCTCGTTTGACCTCTGCCTCCGCTTGCCAAGAACGCAGCCAGAGTGCTCGTCGTGCTGTAACTAGCGACGATGAAATACGAGAAGTGAGCTGACAGACGTCAGTAGAAGCTGTACAGAGATACTCCGCAGCCTCACACATTTGATCAGCAAGAAGTATAAGGTGTTCGTCATGTAAGGCAGACTTAAGTTCTGTTATCCATACTATGAGCGTCTTAGTGACCCAGATACCAACCAAGCCAGGTCTCAGCATCACTCCTGCTGCTACATACATGGACTTTAGCATAGTTTCTATTTTGCGATCTGAAGGGTCTTTAAGCGTAGTAGCCGCTGGCACTGGTATGGTTAATTTCTTTGTAAGTTTCGACACTGACGAATCAACTATTGGTGGATTCTCCCATGTACATATCACCGAGTCTGGAAATGGGTAACTAGACTTAAATCTGCGAGGTATAGAAAACCGTTTATCTGGAATCTGTCGAGTTTCTACTAACATCTTATTAAGAGACTCCGACACAGGAAAACTTATTGGAGTTCTCTGTCGTTTAGTAAATACGACCTGATTATTTGTCAGAGGCTCCTCAGTTTCTGTAAACTTCAGAGACTGACGCACCGCTCTGATGAGATTATCAATACCTGAGCTGTTAAAATCCTCACTATCTGACTCCACTTCGCCCTCCTCACCCTCATCTTGTGCCGTGAGGTCTGGCATGGAATCATCAGAATGCAACATAGCAGAAACTGGTAAATCATAAGACATATGAAATTTATCCCGTCTACCTAAAATGGATTTGGAACTTTCGCAAGGCTGAGACCACCCTCTGGTAGTTCTGGCGGTCTCACCCTAGACTCAGATCTTGCCGTTTCCCGCTCCTGTCGAGCGGCGGTCAATTCTGATTGCAACCCAGCCAGTACATTGGCTAGCATTTCCCATGGAGGGTCCGAGGAGGAAATTGGCTGTAAAACCGGAGCAGAATTTTTATTCGGAACCGAATCCACAAAACATACTTTACATGTGGTAGATCCATCCGGTAACACACTGCTACAGACTTTGCAATTATGCTTTCTAGTTTTTGCTGGTGCCTTACTCATTATGGCGACAGACAACACAATACACAAAAAACAGACACTTGCACGACTCAGTAAAATAGTACCAAGGTGTCTCTCTATATATATATATATATATATATATATATATATATATATATATATATATATATATATATATATCTATCTATCTATCTATCTGGCCAAGTGCAGTACACGTGGCCAGTACTATGAAATGTGATCCCAAATTCCCACTAACACCCCGGCGCCTCCGGTGGAGAAGAGATGTAGTACTGGAACTTTCTGGAATCACAGCAGGAAGACACAGGAAGCATGGTTAAAATGGCTGCCATGCTTAAACTTATAATCACAGTACAGGTTACTAGCTCTTAACTGATACATATAACTCTGTATAAACAGCCTGTGTAAAATCCCTGCAGCCCTGATGCTGCTGCTTGCCCTTGTGCCGCTGATCTTATGAAGAATATCCGTTATTAGCCACTGTAATGCCCCCACCCCCCGTCTGCTCCGTTGCGGATGCAGTGCGGGGCGGGCAGCGGGTAGCGAGCTGTGGGGCTGCCAGCGGGAGCCGGGTAGCGGGACGGGGAGCGCGCCGTGAAGTGCTATGAGCAGCGGGCCAGAGCAGCAGTGGGGCTCGGAGCAGCGGCAGCGGGCGGCCGTCAGTAGAGGGATCCCAGCGCCTGAAACCAATGTCCTTCACACAGCGGGGCGGCAGCAGGAGCTGACCGCCCCGTTTAACATACCTTCACTCCTGCTGCTTGTGGTGAGGCTCCGACGGGGCTTCTCTGCAAGCGCCGGCCAGCCTGTGCAGGAGGATCTGTGTGGCTGTGAGGGAGCTCATTCAGTGAGGACCGACACGCCACAGCTGCTATTAGCAGCTTGCACTATCACTGATCCTGGATGTGTAGGAAAAAAGAAAAGTCACTTAAAACAAAAAATATGGACCCAGCCACAATGACCTGTTGCTACTTCGAGCACAGAAAAAACACTGAGGTACTCGGGGATATGGAGGGGTGGAGTGTTCTAAATTTAAATATTCTGTGCCCTGTTTCCTACGGAAGCCGTCCATATCCCAAGAGTACTCCAGTGACCCCTAGTGGATGAAAAAGAAATGGTGACTAAATCAGAGAAAAAAAAGAATTTACTCACCGGTAATTCTATTTCTCATAGTCCGTAGTGGATGCTGGGAACTCCGTAAGGACCATGGGGAATAGCGGGCTCCGCAGGAGACTGGGCACAACTAAGAAAGAATTAGGACTACCTGGTGTGCACTGGCTCCTCCCTCTATGACCCTCCTCCAGACCTCAGTTAGGAAACTGTGCCCGGAAGAGCTGACACAATAAGGAAAGGATTTGAAATCCCGGGTAAGACTCATACCAGCCACACTGTACAACTCGTGATACTATATCCAGTTAACAGTATGAATAACAACTGAGCCACACGAACAGATGGCTCATAACAATAACCCTTTAGTTAAGCAATAACTATATACAAGTTTTGCAGAAAATCCGCACTTGGGATGGGCGCCCAGCATCCACTACGGACTACGAGAAATAGAATTACCGGTGAGTAAATTCTTATTTTCTCTGACGTCCTAGTGGATGCTGGGAACTCCGTAAGGACCATGGGGATTATACCAAAGCTCCCAAACGGGCGGGAGAGACTGCGGATGACTCTGCAGCACTGAATGAGCAAACTCAAGGTCCTCCTCAGCCAGGGTATCAAACTTGTAGAATTTTGCAAATGTGTTTGAACCCGACCAAGTAGCAGCTCGGCAAAGTTGTAAAGCCGAGACCCCTCGGGCAGCCGCCCAGGAAGAGCCCACTTTCCTCGTGGAATGGGCTTTTACAGATTTAGGATGCGGCAGTCCAGCCGCAGAATGTGCAAGTTGAATCGTGCTACAGATCCAGCGAGCAATAGTCTGCTTAGCAGCAGGCGCACCCAGCTTGTTGGGTGCATACAGGATAAATAGCGAGTCAGTTTTCCTGACTCCAGCCGTCCTGGAAACATATATTTTCAGGGCCCTGACTACGTCCAGTAACTTGGAATCCTCCAAGTCCCGAGTAGCCGCAGGCACCACAATAGGTTGGTTCACATGAAAAGCTGATACAACCTTAGGAAGGAATTGGGAATGAGTCCTCAATTCCGCCCTATCCATATGAAAAATCAGATAAGGGCTTTTGCATGACAAAGCCGTCAATTCTGACACACGCCTGGCCGACGCCAAGGCCAACAGCATGACCACTTTCCACGTGAGGTATTTTAGCTCCACGGTTTGAAGTGGCTCAAACCAATGCGACTTTAGGAAATCCAACACCACGTTGAGATCCCACGGTGCAACTGGAGGCACAAAAGGGGGCTGAATATGCAGCACTCCCTTAACAAAAGTCTGAACTTCAGGCAGTGAAGCAAGTTCTTTTTGGAAGAAAAATGGACAGAGCCGATATCAGGACCTTAATGGAGCCCAATTTTAGGCCCATAGTCACTCCTGACTGTAGGAAGTGCAGAAATCGACCCAGTTGAAATTCCTCCGTTGGGGCCTTCCTGGCCTCACACCACGCAACATATTTCCGCCATATGCGGTGATAATGGTTTGCGGTCACCTCTTTCCTAGCTTTAATCAGTGTAGGAATGACTTCCTCTGAAATGCCTTTTTTTTTTAGGATCCGGTGTTCAACCGCCATGCCGTCAAACGCAGTCGCGGTAAGTCTTGGAACAGACAGGGCCCCTGCAGCAGCAGGTCCTGTCTGAGCGGCAGAGGCCATGGGTCCTCTGATAACATCTCTTGAAGTTCCGGGTACCAGGCTCTTCTTGGCCAATCCGGAACCACGAGTATAGTTCTTACTCCTCTTCTTCTTATTATTCTCATTACCTTGGGTATGAGAGGTAGAGGAGGGAACACATAAACCGACTGGTACACCCACGGTGTCACTAGAGCGTCCACAGCTATCGCCTGAGGGTCCCTTGACCTGGCGCAATATCTTTTCAACTTTTTGTTGAGGCGGGACGCCATCATGTCCACCTGTGGTCTTTCCCAACGGTTTACCAGCATTTTGAAGACTTCTGGATGAAGTCCCCACTCTCCCGGGTGGAGGTCGTGTCTGCTGAGGAAGTCTGCTTCCCAGTTGTCCACTCCCGGAATGAACACTGCTGACAGTGCTAACACGTGATTTTCCGCCCATCGGAGAATCCTTGTGGCTTCTGCCATCGCCATCCTGCTTCTTGTGCCGCCCTGTCGGTTTACATGGGCGACCGCCGTGATGTTGTCTGACTGAATCAGCACCGGCTGGTGTTGAAGCAGGGGTCTTGCCTGACTTAGGGCATTGTAAATGGCCCTTAGTTCCAGAATATTTATATGTAGGGAAGTCTCCTGACTCGACCATAGTCCTTGGAAGTTTCTTCCCTGTGTGACTGCCCCCCAGCCTCGAAGGCTGGCATCCGTGGTCACCAGGACCCAGTCCTGTATGCCGAATCTGCGGCCCTCTAGAAGATGAGCACTCTGCAACCACCACAGTAGAGACACCCTGGCCCTCGGGGACAAGTTTATCAGCCGATGCATCTGTAGATATCCGTGTCGACATCTGTGTCTGCCATCTGAGGTAGCGGGCGTTTTTGAGCCCCTGATGGCTTTTGAGACGCCTGGGCAGGCACGGACTGAGAAGCCGGCTGTCCCACATCTGTCATGTCGTCAAACCTTTTCTGCAAGGTGTTGACACGGTCACGTAATTCCTTCCACATATCCATCCACTCAGGTGTCGACCCCGCAGGGGGTGACATCACATTTATAGGCACCTGCTCCGCCTCCACATAAGCCTCCTCATCAACATGTCGACACCGCCGTACCGACACACCGCACACACACAGGTAATGCTCTGACTGAGGACAGGACCCCACAAGGACCTTTGGGGAGACAGAGAGAGAGTATGCCAGCACACACCAGAGCGCTATATAATGCAGGGATGCACACTACACAAGTGATTTTTCCCTATAGCAGCTATATATATATATATATATATATATATATATATATATATATATATATATATATATATATATATATATATATATATATATATATATATATATTTTATCTGCGCCTAAATTTAGTGCCCCCCCTCTCTTTTTTACCCTATGGAGTCTGGAAACTGCAGGGGAGAGCCTGGGGAGCGTCCTTCCAGCGGAGCGGTGAGAGGAAATGGCGCCAGTGTGCTGAGGGAGATAGCCCCGCCCCTTTTTCGGCGGACTCCTCACGCTTTTTTATGGAAGTTTTGGCAGGGAATTTTACACACATATAGTCTTAATGACTATATTATGTGTGTTTTTTGCCAGCAAGGTACTCTTATTGCAGCCCAGGGCGCCCCATCCCCCCCCAGCGCCCTGCACCCATCAGTGACCGGAGTGTGTGGTGTGCCTGGGGAGCAATGGCGCACAGCTGCAGTGCTGTGCGCTACCTTGATGAAGACCGAAGTCTTCTGCCGCCGATTTCCAGGACCATCTTCTTGCTTCTGGCTCTGCAAGGGGGACGACGGCGCGGCTCCGGGACCGGACGACCGAGGCTGGGCCTGTGTTCGATCCCTCTGGAGCTAATGGTGTCCAGTAGCCTAGAAGCCCAAGCTAGCTGCAAGCCGGTAGGTTCGCTTCTCTCCCCTAAGTCCCACGTAGCAGTGAGTCTGTTGCCAGCAGATATCACTGAAAATAAAAAACCTAAAATATACTTTCTTTTCTAGGAGCTCAGGAGAGCCCCTAGTGTGCATCCAGCTCGGCCGGGCACAAAATTCTAACTGAGGTCTGGAGGAGGGGCATAGAGGGAGGAGCATCTCTTGAAGCTCCGGGTACCAAGCCCTTCTTGGCCAATCCGGAGCCACGAGAATAGTTCTCACTCCTAGCTTTCTTATTATTCTCAGTACTTTGGGTATGAGAGGTAGAGGAGGAAACACATAAACCGACTGGTACACCCACGGTGTCACTAGAGCGTCCACAGCGATCGCCTGAGGGTCCCTTGACCTGGCGCAATATCTTTTTAGCTTTTTGTTGAGGCGGGACGCCATCATGTCCACCTGTGGTTTTTCCCAACGGTTTACCAGCATCTGGAAGACTTCTGGATGAAGTCCCCATTCTCCCGGGTGGGAGGTCGTGCCTGCTGAGGAAGTCTGCTTCCCAGTTGTCAACTCCCGGAATGAACACTGCTGTCAGTGCTAACACATGATTCTCTGCCCATCGGAGAATCCTTGTGACTTCTGCCATTGCCCTCCTGCTTCTTGTGCCGCCCTGTCTGTTTACATGGGCGACCGCCGTGATGTTGTCTGATTGGATCAGTACCGGCCGGTTCTGAAGCAGGGGTCTTGCTTGGCTTAGGGCATTGTAAATGGCCCTTAGCTCCAGAATATTTATGTAAAGCGAAATCTCCTGATTTGACCACAGTCCTTGGAAATTTCCTCCCTGTGTGACTGCACCCCAGCCCCGAAGGCTGGCATCCGTGGTCACCAGGACCCAGTCCTGTATTCCGAATCTGCGGCCCTCTAGTAGATGAGCCCTCTGCAGCCACCACAGCAGCGACACCCTGGTCCTTGCAGACAGGGTTATTCGCTGTTGCATCTGGAGATGGGACCCGGACCATTTGTCTAACAGGTCCCACTGGAAAGTCCTTGCGTGGAACCCTCCAAATGGAATCGCCTCGTACGAAGCTACCATTTTTCCCAGGACTCGTGTGCATTGATGTACCGACACCTGTCCCGGTTTTAGGATGTCTCTGACTAGAGATGACAACTCCTCGGCTTTTTCCATTGGAAGAAACACTTTTTTCTGGTCTGTTTCCAGAATCATTCCCAGGAACAGAAGACGTGTCGTCGGGACCAGCTGTGACTTTGGAATTGAGAATCCAGTCCTGCTGTTGCAGCACTTCCGGAGAAAGTGCTACCCCCTTACCAACTGTTCCTTGGACCTCGCCTGTATCAGGAGATCGTCCAAGTACGGGATAATTAAAACTCCCTTCTTGCGAAGGAGTATCATCATTTCGGTCATTACCCATGGTAAAGACCCTCGGTGCCGTGGATAATCCAAACGGCAGCGTCTGGAACTGATAGTGACAGTCCGGTACCACAATCTTGAGGTACTCCTGGTGAGGAGGGTAAATGGGGACATGCAGGTAAGTATCCTTGATGTCCAGAGAGACCCTGTAATCCCCCTCGTCCAGGATCGCAATAATCGCCCTGAGCGATTCCATCTTGAACTTGAATCTTTTGTTATATGTGTTCAAGGATTTTAAATTTAAGATAGGTCTCACCGAACAGTCCGGTTTTGGTACCACAAACATTGTGGAAAAGTAACCCTTTTCCTGTTGAAGGAGGGGTACCTTGATAATCACTTGCTGTGAATACAGTTTTTTGGATAGCCACCAACACTGCCTCCCTGGCAGAGGGAGTTGCCGGTAAGGCAGATTTTAGGAAACGGCGGGGGGGGGGGAGACGTCTCGAATTCCAGCCTGTACCTCTGAGATACTGTTTGAAGAACCCAGGGATCCACCTGTGAGAGAGCCCACTGTGCGCTGAAATTTCTGAGACGGGCCCCCACCGTACCCGGGTCCGCCTGAGCAGCCCCAGCGTCATGCTGTGGACTTACCGGACGCAGGGGAGGACTTCTGCTCCCGGGAACTAGCTGTGTGCTGCAGCTTTTTCCCTCTACCTTTTCCTCTTGGCAGAAAAGATGAGCCTCTAGCCCTCTACTTTTCTGGGGCCGAAGGGACTGTACCTGATAATACAGTGCTTACTTTTGCTGTGGGGTAGCTTGTGGCAAAAGTTTTGATTTCCCAGCCGTAGCTGTGGAAACGAGGTCTGAAAGACCATTCCCAAACAGTTCCACCCCATTCTAGGGCAAACTTCCATGTGCCGTTTTGAATCGGCATCGCCCGACCATTGCAGAGTCCATAACCCCCGTCTGGCGGCAATGGTTTTACATAGCGCTTATTAGTGATGCCAGTCGGCAAATATCCCTCTGTGCATCACGCATGTATAAGACAGTGTCTTTTATATGCTCTATTTTCAGCAAAATATTGTCCCTATCTATAGTATAAATATTATCCGACAGGGAATCTGACCACGCAGCTGCCGCACTGCACATCCATACCGAGGCAATAGCAGGTCTCAATATAATGCCCGTGTGTGTGTATATAGCTTTAAGGGTAGTTTTCTATCAGCAGGTCCTTCAGGGCGGCCGTATCCGTGACGGTAGTGCCACCTTTTTTAATAAGCGTGTAACCGCTTTATCTACCCTAGGGGTTATTTCCCAACGTGACCTATCCTCTGGCGAAAAAGGGTACGCTGCTTAGAAATTATCAATTTCTTATCGGGGGAAGTCCACGCTTCCTCACACACCTCATATCAATTCCTCAGATGCAGGAAAACAACTGGTAGTTTTCTGTCACCAAACATAATACCCTTTTTTGTGGTATCTGGGGTATTATCAGAAATGTGTAATACATTTTTCATTGCCTCAATCATGTAACGGGTGGCCCTATTGGAAGGTACACTAGTCTCATCGTCGTCGACACTGGAGTCGGTATCCGTGTCAACATCTGTCTGCCATCTGAGGTAGCGGGCGTTTTAGAGCCCCTGATGACATGTGAGACGCTTGGACAGGCACAAGCTGAGCAGCCGGCTGTCCTATGTCGTCAAACCTTTTATGTAAGGAGTTGACACTGTCACGTAATTCCTTCCATAAGTCCATCCACACCGGTGTCGACCCCACAGGGGGTGACATCCCATTCACAGGCATTTGCTCCGCCTCCACATCATTATCCTCATCATACATGTCGACACCGCAGTACCGACACACAGCACACACACAGGGAATGCTCTGACAGAGGACAGGACCCCACAAAGCCCTTTGGGGAGACAGAGGGAGAGTATGCCAGCACACACCAGAGCGCTATATATCACAGGGATATCACCTATAGAGAGTGTTTTCCCTTATAGCTGCATAATATATAAATACTGCGCCTAATTTGTGCCCCCCCTCTCTTTTTAACCCTTTTCTGTAGTGCAGGACTGCAGGGGAGAGCCAGGGAGCGATCCCTCCAGCAGAGCTGTGAGGGAAAATGGCGCCAGTGTGCTGAGGGAGATGGCTCCGCCCCTTTTTCGGCGGGCTTTCTCCCGCTATTGTAAAAGTTCTGGCAGGGGTTAATAAACACCTATATAGCCCCTGGGGCTATATATGGTGTCAGTTCGCCAGCCAAGGTGTTAATATTGCTGCTCAGGGCGCCCCCCCCCAGCGCCCTGCACCCATCAGTGACCGCAGTGTGTGGTGTGCATGAGGAGCAATGGCGCACAGCTGCAGTGCTGTGCGCTACCTTGGAGAAGACAGAAGTCTTCAGCTGCCGATTTTCCGGACCACCTTCTTGCTTCTGGCTCTGTAAGGGGGACGGCGGCGCGGCTCCGGGAACGGACGACGAGGTCGGGTCCTGTGTTCGATCCCTCTGGAGCTAATGGTGTCCAGTAGCCTAAGAAGCCCAAGCTACCACCACTTAGGTAGGTTCGCTTCTTCTCGCCTTAGTCCCTCGGTGCAGTGAGCCTGTTGCCAGCAGGTCTCACTGAAAATAAAAAACCTAACATATACTTTCTTCCTAGGAGCTCAGGAGAGCCCCTAGTGTGCATCCAGCTCAGCCGGGCACAGAAATCTAACTGAGGCTTGGAGGAGGGTCATAGGGGGAGGAGCCAGTGCACACCAGGTAGACCTAAATCTTTCTTTAGAGTGCCCAGTCTCCTGCGGAGCCAGTCTATTCCCCATGGTCCTTACGAAGTACCCAGCATCCACTAGGACGTCAGAGAAATAGGGGGTGCAGATTCCAGTGTTCCTGTAAAACATGGGAAAACGACAGTGCTAGCGCGCACGCTCAGGGAGCGACGCTGGCGCGCTGCAGTGTTGGTTTTTCATTTATTTGAATTGAACTAGTAAATCGTTAAATACAGCTACTTTCATAGCGGCTCTACTGTGGCATAATGTGCATCAGGGACTCTACTCTGGCGTAACATGTATAATCGGCTTAACTGTGGTGTAACATTTATAAGGGGCACCTTCTGTCAGTTCTTGCCAACTGTTCACAGCTTAATAGGCTATGGATAGGATGATGATGATGATGATGATGATGATGATGATGATGATGATGATAATAATCCAAGAATGAAGGGCCAATAACAGCAAAATTTAGAAAGAAAGCATCTTAAACAAATAACTAGATGTCCATATCTTGTTGCCAATAAAAATGGAAGCTACATTTAAATTGTTTTCTCTAAATATACCAATGACTCAGAATTGGGATTATGGTTCCTCGCACTCACCAGTTTGTAGAAGCTCTCTGGACTCTGGATAAATAAACAGAGCGTGCAGGGGCCACGATTTTGTGCTTTGAACACCTTAAAAGTTAAAATATTGTTTTAGACCATTGCAAATTTTCTTGATGCGTTCAATAGGAGGATATTAAATAAATACTTACCATAGGAAGTGGACATGGGTGTTGGAAAATAGAAGAATAAGAACCCTCTGTCTGCAAGTGGTTTAACCAAAGCCTACAGGTAAAAAAGTTATGCAAAATGATATTAAGTCTTCACATAGCTTTTTGTACTAGAATTATATGACTAAACTAAATCACATGTAGCAGTTCTTGAACATACTATTATTATTAACCGTTTCTTATACAGTGCAGCAAATTCCACAACATGAAACAGTGATAAAATAACACAAAACAACTAAAAGCAACAGTGATAAAACAAAACTGGGGAAAAAAAAACAGATAGTCAGAGTTAGGAAACCACTGCTTGCAAGCTTACAATCTATAGGTTAGTAGGCATACACAAGGGGGTGTGGTATGGAAGGTAGACAGTAACAAGGTCGACAGTGTCTTGGTTGACCACTATTGGTGGACAGTAATTAAGTCGACGGGGATGCTAGGTCAACAGGGTCTCTAGGTTGACATGAGTTTTTGATGTTTTTGTTGGTGTCGTTATCTCCGTACAGTGACCGGGAATCCCAATTAGTGCACCGTGTCCCCTCGCAGCTTCGGGCAGGTTACCGTTCCCAATCGTAGTCCATGTGGATCGTTAAGTATGAACAAGTTCAAAAAATTAGAAAGGAAAAAAAAAAAAAAAAGTGAAAAACTCATGTCGACCTATTGACCTAGAACATGTCGACCAATAGTGGTCGACCAAGAGACCAGATCCCACACAAGGATAGGTGTTGTCTACTGCATAATGATCCACCAGATTACAAAGGTTCTTGGTGGGCTATATGATATGGTCACACAGTAATGTTGGCCTAGGGCAGGGGCGGGGAACCTTTGGCCCTCCAGCTGTTGTTGAACTACACATCCCAGCATGCCCTGCTACAGTTTTGCTATTTGGCCATGCTAAAACTATTGCAAGGCATGCTGGGATGTGTAGTTCAACAGCTGGAGGCCAAAAGGTTCCCCATCCCTGGCCTAGGGTCAGGAGGATGGGAAAGTGAAGATAGAAAATATGTGTGAGTATGTGTGTGGACTCTACAGTGGGGATGTAATCGGATAGAAAAGTTTCTGAAGGTTATATGAGCAGTTCTGGAATATGATAAGCTATCCTGAAGAGGTACGTTTTCAGGGAATGCTTGAAGGTTTGAAGACACAAGGAGAGTCATATTGTGCGTGGGAGAGCATTCCACAGAGTGCAGCCCAAAGAAAGTCCTGCGATCGTGAATGGGAGCGCATAAGGAGTGTGGACGAGAGACAGATCTTGTGGAAGGAGAAGAAGAGGTCGGGTTGGTAGATAAGCGAACAGATGTTTGTGTGGGAGTGAAAATAGGATTTTAATTACTTACCGGTAAATCCTTTTCTCATAGTCCATAAGTGATATTGGGGAGACTTCATATGACTGGTATAGATGGGGTCCAAAGGAGCCGGAGCAGTTTAAATTTCTTCACCTGCGTGTGCTGGCTCCTACCCTCTATGCCCCCTCCCACAGGCAGTTATAGGTATAACAGTCACACATCAATAAAAAATTCAAATCAAGGAAAAACACAGCGCTGTTTCTAACAGACCACAGGGATACAGTCCAGGCTTCCTCCACGTTATGAATAACACTTTGCCACGTCAATGTAGATAAAAAACATTTTTCCTTTATTCCAAAACATCCATTAAAAGTCTCTGTTTGGCGGACACAGGTCAATCTCAGCAGGAGCGCGGTGCAAGAGTGGGTATTAGATTAAAACATTGGAGCTCACCAGACCCTCAGGGCGCAGTTTGTGTTTGCGGTGCCGTTTAATGCAGGGTTTGCTCACCCGCCCGCCGCAGGTCTGAAATAAGTGTGTAGCAGGGAGCGTCTAGCGGGGGAGAGCGGAGGAGTGTGGAGGCGGCTGCAGCGCCTGGAGGGTCCGTGACCAAAGGACGGCTAGCGGAGGCTGGATAACAACGGCGGGTGAGCAAACCCTGCATTAAACGGCACCGCAAACACAAACTGCGCCCTGAGGGTCTGGTGAGCTCCAATGTTTTAATCTAATACCCACTCTTGCACCGTGCTCCTGCTGAGATTGACCTGTGTCCGCCAAACAGACTTTTAATGGATGTTTTGGAATAAAGGAAAAATGTTTTTTATCTACATTGACGTGGCAAAGTGTTATTCATAACGTGGAGGAAGCCTGGACTGTATCCCTGTGGTCTGTTAGAAACAGCGCTGTGTTTTTCCTTGATTTGAATTTTTTATTGATGTGTGACTGTTTGGGCAGTGGGAGCTGAACTGCCACTAATTAAGGAAACCGCTGCAGTGATTTGAAAGCGCCCCATACGGAGGACAATAACGTGTGTTTATAGGTAAACCAGTGCCCGAAGGAGAAAGGACATACTTGAGAGAAGGAACATAAAGATTGGTGAGATTTACACACCAGCACAGAAAACAACCAGCAAAAGCTGGCACCAAAACAGCTGAACAGGTAACCATATAAAAGAGAACCTGCAGAAAAGTCAACGCACTGAGGCGGGTGTCCAATATCCCTTATGGTCTACGAGAAAAGGATTAACCGGGAGGTAATTAAAATCCTATTTTCTCTAGCATCCATAAGGGATATTGGGGAGACTTAGTACGATAGGTGACGTCCCAAAGCTTCCAGAACGGGCGGGAATGTACGGAGACGTCTGAAGCACCGCCTGCCCAAACTGGGAATCCTCTTTGGCCTCATCAGAGGTTCAAACCAGGAGGACTGTAGAAATTCCAACACCCCATTCTAATCCCAGGGTGCCGTGGGCGGCACAAAGGGAGGTTGTATGGGAAGTACCCCTTGCAAGAAGGTCTGAACTTCTGGCAACACTGCCAATTTCTTCTGGAAGAAAATGGAGAGAGAGACGAAATCTGGACCTTAAGGGAACCCAGATATAAGCACTTATCCACACCAGCCTGTAGGAACGTTCCAAGTGGAATTCCGCAGGCTGATACGTGCGTTCCTCGCACCAAGAGACATAGCTTCTCCATATATAATGACAGTGTTTTGACGTCATAGGTTTCTTGTCCTGAACCATGGTAGCAATAACCTTTTTGGAAAGGCCTTTGTGAGCTAGGACGTTCCACTCAACCTCCATGCCATCAAACGAAGCCGCCGTAAGTCCGGGTAGACGAACGGTCCTTGTTGAAGATCTCTTCTCAGTGGCAGAGGCCAAGGCTCTTCGACAGACATGTCCAGAACAGTTGCGTACCAAGCCCTCCGAGGCCAATCCGGAGCAATCAGAATTGCCTAGACCCTTTGAGTCCTGATTCACTTGAGCACCCTTGGGAGCAATGGAATCGGAGGAAACCGGTAGACCAGCCCGTAAGGCCACGGCAATGTCAGGGCATCTACTGCCCTCGCCTGAGGGTCCCTGGTTCGTGGGCAATACCAACGAAGCTTCTTGTTGAGTCGAGAAGCCATCATGTCTATTTGTGGGAAACCCCACCAGTTGATGATCTGCTGAAACACTTGATGGTGAAGTCCCCACTCTCCCGGGTGGAGATCGTGACGACTCAGGCAGTCCGCTTCCCAGTTGTCCAGTCCCGGAATGAAGATTGCGGACAGTGCTCTTGCATTTCTTTCTGCCCAGAGGAGTATCTTTGACACCTCTCACATGCAGGTCCTGTTTTTTGTCCCTCCTTGTCGATTGATGTACGCCACTGCTGTGGTGTTGTCAGACTGTACATGGATCGCGTGATCAGAGTAGAGGAGAGGCCTGAAGCAGAGCATTGTAGATCGCCCGAAGTTCCAGAATGTTGGATCAGAAGAAGGAGGGCTTCGTGGGCTGAACACCTGCCCTGGAACTGAGCCCCATGGGTGACAGCTCCCCATCCGTTGTAAGGCTGATCCAATCCTGAATCCCAAAACTTCAGCCTTCCAGTAGGTGGGAGGACTCCAGCCACCACAGGAGGGAAATCCTGGCCTGAGTTGACAGCCGAATTATCCGGTGCATCTGAAGATGTGTTCCAGCCACTTGCTCAGTGGATCCTATTGAAAAGTCCTCGCATGGAACCTTCCATACTGGATCGCCTCGTACGAGGCAACCATTTTCCCCAATAATCTTATGCAAAGATGGATGGATACCCGAAGGAGTCTGGAGAACCATGCGGACCATCTCCTGAAGTGTTCTTGCCTTGTTCTCTGGGAGGAACACTTTTTGGGCCACAGTATCCAGCAACATTCCCAGGAACAGGAGCCTGAGTGGGCTCCAGGTGGGACTTCTGTAAAATGAGGATCCTCCCATGGTGTGACAGTGCTGAATAGTGTGGTCTATATGGTGCAATAAAAGCTCCCTGGATCTTGCTTTGATCAGTAGATCGTCCAGATAAGGGACAACACTGACCCCCTGGACCCGGAGCTTGAACATCAACTCCTCCACCACCTTCGTAAACACCCTCAGAGCTGTGGACAGGCCGAAGGGTAGTGCCTGGAACTGGTAGTGATCGTTCAGCAGGGCAAACCTCAAGTAAGCCTGATGAGGTGGCCAATTTGGGATATGGAGATAGGAGTCTTTGATATCCAGGGAGACCATGAATTCCTATTCTTCCAGGCCCGCAATCACTGCTCGCAAGGATTCCATCTTGAACTTGAAAACCTTTAGGTAAGGGTTCAAGGAGTTCATATTCAAAATGGGCCTTACTGAACCGCCCGGTTTCAGTACCACGAACAGGTTGGAGTAGTAACCCTGCCCCTGTTGCAGTGGCACTGGAATGACTTGGGATTGTATCAATTTTAGGATGGCCTGTTGCAGTGTATCACATGTATCCTCCAAAGCTGGAATGTTTGTTTTGAAAATCATTTGGGAGGAGCACTGTCGAACTCCAGCTTGTAGCCCTGAGAAATGAGGTCCTTGACAGGTATCCTGGCAGGAATTTTCCCAGATGCGGCTGAAGTGACGCAGCCGAACTCCCACCTTGAGGTGGGTGGGCACCGTCATGCTGATGCCTTAGTGGAAACAGTACCGATGCTCTCCTGAGAACTGGTGACCGCTGGTTTTCTTGTCTTACCTCTGGTGCCTCTAGCCGCGTTGGAGGCACCTCTGGCCCTAGCTCTAAATCTGTTAGACCGAAAGAATTGGGTAGACTGCCCCGGGTAGGAATGCCTAGCCGGCGGGACCCAAGAGGGGAGAAACGTGGATTTACCTGCAGTAACTTTAGAAATCCATGTATCCAATTCTACCCCGAAGAGCTATTCCCACAAAAAAGGAAGGGCCTTGACACTGCGCTTGGATTCTGCGTCCGCTATCCATTGACGCAACCACAAAGCCCTGCGCACAGACACTGCCATAGCAGTGGTCCTAGCATTAATATTGCCTATCTCCTTGAGAGAGTCACACAGGACACGTGCAGTGTCCTGAATGTGCTTCAGGAAAGTTACTGTAGAGACATGGGGCATATCCCCCGAGAGGCCTTACTGAATCTGAGTAGCCCAGGTATGAATGGCATGAGACATCCGGCAACCTGCTATGACTGGTGTTTGAGACATACCTGCTGCTGTGTAGATAGACTTCAGTGTAGTCTTTATCTTCCTATCCCCAGGGTCCTTCATGGTAAAGGAGCCCGGGGCCGGCAGCACTGCCTTCTTGGATAGGCACGAGACTGAAATGTCCAGAGTCGAGGGTTCTTCAGAGAATTTTCTGCCTTCAGAAGCAAAAGGGAAAGTGTGTAAAAACCGTTTTGACACTTGGTATTTTTTATCCGGATTTTTCCAGCCAAAATTAAATAGGACATCAAACTCTGCAGAATCAGGGAAAGTGACATTGGGCTTGTTTTGTGTGAAGAAAAAAAAGACTGATGTGACGCAGTGTCCTCTAGAGGGAGCTTTAACACATCCCGTATAGCCAAAACGAGGGGTTTAATACCCTGTGTAGAAGAGGAATCCCCAGTAATAGGTACCAATTCCTCCCCCTCCTCCAGTATTTCCTCATCTGAATCTTAGAGCAAAGCAGGCAATCCACGTTTTTGTGGTCCTGAATTAGAGAGGGGGGGCTGGGCAGCCCTTGCAGCCAGGTCTGCAACAGCCTGCGGCAGTTGTTGAGGTTTTGGAGCATTAGCAGTGAGCTGAGATGACATGACATATCAGACATTATGGTCTTAAAGGCTCCTGACGACCCCCCCCCCCCCCCCCCCCGACGTTCCCTCACTGAGCTGTGAGAACTGACTACATTGTTCACATGATAATGAACCAGACGTAGGAGGAGAATCTGGTGTGACATACGCTGCATAATTTGAGTCTTACCAGGTTTACAGTAACACTTACATAGACAAGTAATATGATAGCAAGCCTGCCCTTACTGTATGTGAGAAGACGACACAGAAAGGAGACCAGCACACCCAAGCTAAACAGCCCCAGTGAGGCTGCAAGCTGATATATCACAGTGTAACACCGGTATTTTGCCCTTTTCAGGACACAGATGAGTGTACAGTAGCGGCTCTCCCCCTTTGCTACACCCCTGTACTAATTTTTCAGCATTATCAGAGTGTCTGGAGGAGCTGTGTGTTCCTGCTGCTGCAGCTGTAAGCAGAAGGTGGCGCCAAAATGCAGCTGGTCCCGTCCTGAGGAAGCTCCACCCCGTGTACTGGCATCAGAGTTTCTGTAGTTTTTATACTGACAAAAGTCTCCCCATGAGTAGAAAACATCACACAAGTGCTAGTTTTACCCTCCGCTGCCAGTGTACACAGGGGGGCTGTAGCGGGTCCCCCCCAGGAGGGTCCCGTATGCCGCACCATGAACCGCGGGACCCCCCTAGCGGGGGACCCGGTTTGTACTCGCCATTGATGTCACCTTCAGGCTAATGTTAGGGGTGTGCTGCAATTGAGACCACCAAGGTGCAGTGCCCTGCTGTACAAAAACCTCTCAGGACGGTGGTCCTGCATCGGGGAAGCGGTTCTGACGCCTCGCAAGGCCGGTGACCACCCCCCTTTCCTAACTACCACGGTGCAGGTATGCTGTTGCCCAAACAGCATACCAAAAGTAACAAAGATTGAAAAAGAAACTGAAGAAAAACTCTGGAGCTTGCACAGTGTGTATCCTCTCCTGAGGGTACTTTTTTCTAAACTGCCTATGGGAAGGGGCATAGAAGGGAGGAGACAGCACATCCAGTTGAAGAAATGTAAAGTGCACCGGCTCTTTTGGACCCTGTCTATACCCATCGTACTAAGTCTCCCCAATATCCCTTATGGATGCTAGAGAAAGTATTTAATATTGAATAAGGTAGAATACAGGTAACCAATGGAGGGACTGGACAGAGCAGATCTGCAGCCTTGCAGTTACATTCAGAATGGATTGTTTTTGGTAAGACCAATAAGACAACTATTGCAATAATCAATGTGGGAGATAATAAGTGCATGGATTAGAGTTTTTGCAATGTCTTGTGTAAGGTACGGTCGAATTTTGGATATGTTTTTTAGATGCATGTAACATGATTTTAAGACAGATTGAATGTGGGAAACAAAGGACAGTTCAGAGTAGTGGATGATCAGCGAGCGTGGGGGGTAGATTTGACGGTCAAGTTCTCAACCATGATATAGATATCAGATTGGTAACTACTATTAGTCAGTGGAAATATTAATTCTGTTTTTAAAAAATTACGTTTGAGTTGGCGAGATGACATCCAAGAGGAAAACAGCAGAAAGGCATTCAGTGACGAGGACAAATACAGGTGGTGACAGATCTGAGGAGGATAGGTAGATTGGAGTATCATCTGCGTGCAGATGATACTGAAATACGAAAGAGATGATTACTAGTCATTGGTCAAATACCAAGCGAATGCAAAGGTGTCAAGTTATGGCTTGCTTTCAGAAAAAGAAGGGCTTCAAAACTGTATTCCTAGGGAAGAGCGTTTACAAGAAAGCAGCAATTATTTGGGTAAAACCAATTATTTGAGAACACAGCCAAAGTATCTAGGGTCACTAAAGAATGAGAAATCTGTGCTTCAAGTCTTCGTAATGTCCCTAATTCATAGTGAGTCAATCTATACTGTGCTGAGGTGACAGGTACACTTTAACAACTGAACTACAGTATGAAATTACATCAGAAGTCCCTTCTTATAAATTAAACAAGACCTGCCTTACCAGTTTCTCTTTTTCCAATTTTTGTAACAAACTCTGCAACTCATTTCCAGTCCTGGTTTTATCAGCCACTTCATAAAGGCAGCTGCATATCCCACCCTTTATGACTGTGGAAAAAAAATAGGTGGAAGAAATACTACATTAAATATTACCATGAATCGTTAAAAGCCATCTCCAAAGTATTTCTACAAGTAATTCCAGTATTGTACTTTACATACCCTCCTTGGATCTATGACTTTCTTTATAGAACAATAAAGGAGGAATTCTCTTCTTGATCTGTTCTAAGCGCATGACAATTTCCAAGTCAAGTTTATCCGTCCTAGGAAACACAAAAAACATAGCATGTGACAAATATTTAAGAGAAAACAAATTTAGCAAGAACCTCATTTTTCATTTGAAGGACTTTTACAGACAACAAAATAGCTGTTCGACAACAGAAAGGTAGATCTGGATCCATCAAGAGACTGAATTTGGACAAATAAGTAGACGAGTTGAGAGGGCACAAGGCATTCTAAGTATGGAGCTGGGTCTGCTGTACATCTTATTGTGCAGTATGATAATGCAGAGCGAGATTACTGTAGTGAACTGTTAATGTATTCCAGAATACCGTGAAGAAATGCACAATTGCCACAGATGAAAGTTATGCACCTTAAAACAAAGTAGGTGGATCATCCAAATAGGAGGATTTTGGTACTTACCGATAAATCCCTTTTCGGAAGCCATAGGGAACACTGGCAGGTAGAATAGACGCTGGGGTATAGACGGTGGCTACAGGGAGCTGGGCACTTTCAATTAAACAATAAGTGAATCAGGCTGCTCCCCCTCTATCCCCATCACCTCTCAGTTTAAGAAGAGAACACACAATTATTGACAACCAATTAACAAAGAAAGCAAGAGAACAGTGCCGGGTGGGCGGTGTCCCCTATGGCTTCCAAAAAAAGGGATTTATCGGTAAGTACCAAAATCCTCCTTTTTCATTCAGCCACTAGCAGGTAGAATAGATGCTGGGGACATCCCAAAGTTTACCACCTGGGTGGGAGAGCGCTGAGGAACTTGTGAAACCAGACAGTCAAACCTTGAAGCTGAGGCTGCAACCGTATCAATCTTGTAGTACTTAGCAACGTATGAATACCAGACCAAGTGGCTGCCCGGCTGAGTTGAGACGTGGTAGCCCTCCGACTAGCAGCCCTCAATGAGGATCATCATAAGACACAAAAAGCATCAGACTTTCGTAAAGATGCTATCCACATAAATTTTCAAAGCCAGCACCACATCCAGAGTAGAAGTCGTTCCAGAATCTTTGTACAATGACGGGTCCACAATAGCCTAACTGACATGAAAGGCCGAAACGACCTGTGAAAGGAAAAAGGCATGCATCCTCAACTCTGCTCTATCAGCATGAAGAATTAAGTATGGAGGCTAGACAAACCCTTAACTGAGACACCCTCAGAGCTGAAGCTATTAGCCAGGGAAGAAAAAAAAGAAAACCAGGATTTTAATACCTACCAGTAAATCCTTTTCTCCTAGTCCGTGTTTTCTCATACGTCCTAGAGGATGCTGGGGTCCACTTCAGTACCATGGGGTTATACCAAAGCTCCAGTACAGGCGGGAGAGTGCGGATGACCCTGCAGTACCGATTGACCAAAGTAGAGTTCCTCATCGGCCAAAGTGTCAAACTTGTAAAACTTTGCAAACTTGTTTGCCCCTGACCAAGTAGCTGCTCGGCAAAGTTGTAATGCAGCCGCCCAGGATGAGCCCACCTTTCTAGTAGAATGGGCATTTACCGAAATCGGTAACGGCAATCCTGCCGTGGAATGAGCGCGCTGAATCGTCCCTCTGATCCAGCGTGCAATGGTCTGCTTAGAAGCAGGACACCCAATACAGGACAAACCGAGCCTCTGTTTTACATATCCGAGCTGTTCTAGCGGCATCAATTTTCAAAGCTCTGACCACATCAAGAGACTTTGACGCAGTGAAGGTGTCAGTAGCCACTGGCACCACAATAGGTTGGTTTATATGGAAAGACGAAACCACCTTCGGAAGAAATTGTTGACTAGTTCTTAACTCTGCCCTATCTTCATGGAAGATCAGGTAAGGGCTCTTTTGAGACAAAGCCCCCAACTCAGACACCTGCCTTGCGGATGCCAAGGCCAACAGCATGACCACTTTCCAAGTGAGAAACTTAAATTCTATCTCCTGTAGAGATTCAAACCAATCAGATTGAAGGAACTGCAACACCACATTAAGGTCCCATGGTGCCACCGGAGGCACAAATGGAGGTTGGATGTGCAGCACCCCTTTCACGAACGTCTGAGCTTCTGGAAAGGAGGCCAATTGTTTTTGAAAGAAAACTGATAAGACCGAAATCTGAACCTTGATTGAACCCAATCTTAGGCCCGCATCCACACCTGCCTGCAGAAAATTGAGAAAACGTCCCAACTGAAACTCTTCCGTAGGAGCCTTCTTGGATTCACACCAAGACACATATTTTCTCCAAATACGGTGGTAATGTTTTGACGTAACTCCTTTCCTGGCCTGAATAAGAGTGGGAATAACTTCCTTAGGAATCCCCTTTCGGGCTAGGATCCGGCGCTCAACAGCCATGCCGTCAAACGTAGCCGCGGTAAGTCTTGATATACGCACGGCCCCTGCTGTAGCAGGTCCTCGCGAGGAGGAAGAGGCAGAGGATCTTCCATGAGTAACTCCTGAAGATCTGGATACCAAGCCCTCCTTGGCCAGTCTGGGGCAATGAGGATTGCTCGAATCCTTATTATTTTGAGAACTTTTGGTATTAGTGGAAGAGGGGGGAAGACATACCGTCCGAAACACCCACTGGGTCACCAGTGCATCCACTGCTACTGCTTGAGGGTCTCTCGACCTGGAACAATATCTCTGAAGCTTCTTGATGAGATGCCATCATGTCTACTTGAGGAACTCCCCAAAGACTTGTCAACTCTGCGAAGACTTCTTGGTGGAGGCCCACTCTCCTGGATGGTGATCATGTCTGCTTCCCAGTTGTCCACTACCGGAATGAAAATTGCCGACAGAGCTTTTGCATGTTTTACTGCCCAGAGGAGGATCTTTGTCACCTCTGCCATTGCCGCTCTGCTTTTCGTTCCGCCCTGACGGTTTATGTACGTGACTGCTGTTACATTGTCCGACTGGATCTGCACTGGCCGATCTTGTAGAAGATGTACCGCTTGTAGAAGGCCGTTGTAAATGGCTCTTAATTCCAGAACGTTTATGTGAAGGCAGGATTCCTGACTTGACCATTTTCCTTGGAAGCTTCTTCCCTGTGTGACTGCCTCGGAGACTTGCATCCGTGGTTACTAGGACCCAGTCCTGAATCCCGAATCTGCGCCCCTCTAATAGGCGAGAACTGTGCAGCCACCACAGGAGTGAAATCCTGGCTTTGGATGACAGGATTATACTCTGGTGCATGTGTAGGTGGGATCCGGACCACTTGTCCAACAGATCCGACTGGAAAACTGGCATGGAATCTGCCAAACTGTATGGCCTCGTAGGCCGCTACCATCTTTCCCAACAACCAAATGCATTGGTGTATTGACACTCTTGTCGGTTTCAAAAGTTGTTTGACCATTTTCTGGATCTCCAGAGCTTTTTCCAATGGAAGAAATACCCTCTGAACTTCCGTGTCCAGTATCATCCCCAGAAAAGACAATCTTGTCGTTGGTTCCAACTGTGACTTTGGAAAATTCAAAATCCAACCGTGTTGTTGGAGCACTGACAGGGAGAGTGCAATGTTCTGCACCAACCGTTCCTTGGATCTCGCTTTTATCAGGAGATTGTCCAGGTAAAAAATTATATGGACTCCTTGTTGTCGAAGGAGGACCATAATCTCTGCCATAACCTTGATGAATACCCTCGGTGCTGTGGAGAGTCCAAACGGCAACGTCTGGAACTGGTAATGGCGATCCTGTATCGCAAACCTCATATAAGCCTGATATGGAGGATAAATGGGAACATGTAAGTAGGCATCTTTTATGTCTACCGACACCATGAGATCTCCTTCCTCCAGACTGGAAATCACTGCCCTCAGAGATTCCATCTTGAACTTGAACCTTTTCAGTGAAAAATCGGCACTATTTGCAAAACCTAAGGGTCCAGTCCAGATTGAGCCCAGATCTGACTGAAAAGTTTCAGACATGCTCCCACCCGAGCGGACTCCCGCAAAGGGAGCCCCAGCGTCATGCTGGAGATTTGGCAGAAGCAGGGGTGGACTTCTGCTCCTGCGATCCTTGAGACGCTGCAGACTTTTTTCCTTGTCCTCTCCCCCTACCTGCAAAGAAGGGGGTACCTTTGGCCTTTTTATATTTGTTGGGCCGAAAGGACTGCATCTGAGAGTGATGTGTCTTTTTTGTCCGTGCTGGAGCATAAGGCAAGAATGTCGACTTACCTGCGGTAGCCGCAGAGACCAACGCATCCAACCCATCTCCAAACAAGGCCTCGCCTTTATACGGGAGAGCCTCCATATTTCTCTTGGAATCTGCGTCAGCATTCCACTGGCGAATCCACAACGCCCTCCTAGCAGAGACTGCCATGGTAGCGGCCTTTGAACCTAAAAGACCAATATCCTTCATGGCCTCTAGCATGTATGCAGCAGCGTCTTTGATATGACCTAACTTTAGGAGAATCTCGTCTATCCATCGTGTCAATTTCAGATGACAAGTTATCGGACCATGTTTTTGACAGCCCTACTCACCCACGCGCAAGCAATGGTGGGCCTGAGCAGCGTACCATTGGCCACATAAATAGATTTTAATGTAGTCTCCAACTTGCGGTCTGCCGGCTCCTTTAGTGAAGCCGTCCCAGGTGCAGGGAGAATCACCTTTTTTGTTAACCGTGACAGGGCACTGTCTAAAACAGGTGACTCCCACCATTTCCCGTCCTCTGCAGAGAAAGGATAAGCAACCTGAATCCTTTTGGGAATCTGAAATTTCTTTTCAGGGTTTGCCCAAACTCCCTCAAAAAGAGTATTTAGCTCGTGAGAAGGAGGGAAAGTTACATTACATATATACTCGAGTATAAGTCGACCCGAATATAAGCCGAGGCACCTAATTTTACCACAAAAACCTGGGAAAACTTATTGACTCGAGTATAAGCCTAGGGTGGGAAATGCAGCTCTAGCCGTACACAGCCCTCAGTGCCAGATATGCCCTCATACTGCCAGATATGCCCTCATACTGCTAGATATGCCCCACAGTGCCTGATGTGCCCTCATGCTGCCAGATATGCCCCCATACTGCCAGATATGCTCCACAGTGCCAGATGTGCCCTCATGCTGCCAGATATGCCCTCATACTGCCAGATATGCCCCACAGTGCCTGATGTGCCAGATATGCCCTCATGCTGCCAAATATGCCCCACAGTGCCAGATGTGCCCCCTTATAGTGCCAGATATGCCCCTTCATAGTGCCACATATGTTGTCGTCCCCCAAGTGTCAAATATGCTCCCCCAGTGCCCGTTACTTACCCTCCGTCGCTCCCGCGCTGTCTTCTGAAGGAGGGACACGGAGCGCACCGCGCGCCTCTCCTGTGTCCCTCCTGCATCTCCAGCGGCCGCGGCGGGTCTATTAAAGGAAGTGCCGGTTCGTGAGCCAATCAGAGCTCATGAACGGGTACTTCCTTTAATAGACCCGCCGCTGCCGCCGGAGATGCAGGAGGGACACAGGAGAGGCGCGCGCTGTGTGCTCCGTGTCCCTCCTTCACACTGCTCTCCCTGTCACACTGCTCTCCCTGCACTGACTCGAGTATAAGCCGAGGGGGCTTTTTCAGCACACAAAAAAGTGCTGAAAAAGTCGGCTTATACGAGTATATACGGTAATTCTTTTCTTTATAAAAAATAAGCCTTCTCCTGAGGTAATGGAGGGGCTTCCGTAACTTCCAAAACCTCCCTTATAGCAACAATCATGTATTGAATGCTTTTTGCCAATTTAGGAACTATCTCCCTGGAATCACTAGTGTCGACACAGGAATCAGAGTCCGTGTCGGTATCAGTTTGTACTATTTGTGCAAATGGTCTTATGTGACCCAGAGGTGACTCCTGTGGATGAAAAAGCAGAACCACTAAAAATCACATCTTCCACTGATTTTCTCCTGCTTTCTGCATGAGACTCAGACTTATCTAATCTCTTACTGATATGATTCACACTATCACGTAATTCTTTCACCCATTCAGGCTCCTGGTGTGTCGGCAGTGCCAACACATTACAACTCTGTGTCCCTAAAATGGCTCCCTCAGGGGAAGAGCTCCCTGCATCAGACAAGTCACACACGTGCACAATCACACCACAGACACTCCGGGACTTATAGGGGACAGACCCACAGTAAAGTCTGTCAGAAGGACACAGATAGGATTTGCCAGTTCACAACCCAGCGCCAGTAATAAAATGTCTGTGTAACACAAAATGCCCACAGACCTGTAGCGATTATATATGTATAGCACCAAATTTCACTGTGCCCCCCCTTTAGCACCCTGATACTTAGTTCAACTGTGGAGGAGGACCAGCGTTCTTCTCTGCAGCCTAGAAGGAGAGAAAATGGCGCTGAGCAGTGTGCTAGCTGACTGAGGAGGAAACCCCGCCCCCATAATGGCGCGTTTCCCCTCAGATCTTTTGAGCTAATATTTATACTGGCGGGGGTAGGACTGTGCCTCAGCATCTTATGCCCCTTATTTTTGCCAGTTTTAGTAGGTTTCATGCTGCCCAGGGCGCCCTGCACCCTGCAGTGCCTGTGTGTGATAGGTAGCATGGCGCGCAGCGTTCCCGCCCGCTGCGTGGTACCTTTCAGCCGTCACGATGTCTGAAGATCCTTTTCTTGTTACACTCACCTGTCTTGACTTCTGGCTCTGTAAGGGGGGTGACAACGGGCTGTGGGAGTGAGCACATAGCCGCAGCTAGCGTTCAGTACCCTTCAGGAGCTAATGATGTCCTGTCAGCCAGAAGCAGAGTCATGAAACTATTCAGGAAGTTGGTTCCTACTTCTGCCCCCTAAGTCCCACGAAGCAGGGAGACTGTTGCCAGCAGTCCTCCCTGAAAATAAAAAACCTAACATAAGTCTTTCAGAGAAACTCAGTAGAGCTTCCCTGGAGTGCATCCAGTCTGCCTGGGCACATTTTCTAAACTGAGGTCTGGAGGAGGGGCATAGAGGGAGGAGCCAGTTCACACCCTTGAAAAGTCTTAAAGTGCCCATGGCTCCTGCGGAACAGTCTATACCCCATGGTACTGAAGTGGACCCCAGCATCCTCTAGGACGTATGAGAAAAACAAAAAACAGTTTTCTAAGCAAGATATTTAAAGTCTGCTTAATCCGAGGGCTCAAATTAGGTTGACTGGAGGAATTCGAGCACAAGATTTAGATCCCAAGGAGCCGAGGGTACAACGGAGGCTGTACTCTGAGAACCTCTTGTAAGAATGTTTGTACGTCCGGTATAAAACACCAGATGTTTGAGAGAAAATCAATAATGCAGATTTTTGATCCATTAGGGCAGTGGTTTCCAAACTTTTTTGAATCACGGCGCCCTAGAATATCAGAATTTTTTCACGGCACCCCTAGGCCAAAAAGTTCTTATTGAGAAATTTAGAAAGAAATATTACATTAAGTAGATCGTGTTTATATGTCATCCTTAGGGTCAATTGTGTGGTGAGGGACAAGATTTGTTTCTGTTTAGCCACATATTTTATGACTGGCAGCCACCAGCACTGGTTTTGCCTATTATATTGACCATGAATAATTTGAATTGGTCCTGGACCACCAAACCAGGGCACCCCTGCAAGTGTCCCGAGGCACCCCAGGGAGCCACGGCACACAGTTAGGGAACCTCTTCATTAGGGATCCCAGACAAAGGCCGGAATCCAAACCTGCTTGAAGAAAAGATAAAAGAAAAATGTGATAGACGAAAGGAGTCTGAGTGTAAAGCCTCTCTTTCACACCAAGAGACATAGGACCACCAATGTGATGATAATGGGACACTAACTTGTTTACGTGCCAGCAACATTGCGGAAATCACCACCTCCGGAATCCCTTTACGTTTCAGGCTGTCTGCCTCAATAGCTATCTGTTAAATGCAGACGTGTTAAATCTGGATGCACAAAGGGTCCTTTTTGCAACAGGTATGGCCACAGAGGAAGAGGTGACGGGTTGTCCACCAAAAGAGAGCGCAGAGCCAAAAACCAAGCCCTTCGAGGACAATCTGGTGCTACCAGAATGACGGCGATAGCTCTCATTTGATGCTCTTGAGGATCCGAGAAAGCAGTGAAAACGGAGGGGAAACGCAGACTAGGTCATATAGCCAAGGCACGGCGAGAGCGTCATCAGCTTCCGCCTGAGGATCCTGTGTCCTGGAACAGTATTGAGGAAACGGATGATTGAGTGGTGACGCCATGAGATCCACCTTCAGACAACCCCAACGTTGTATCAGAGCGTCGAACTCCTCTAGGTGAAGCGCCCACTGGATGGAGATCCTGGAGACCGAGGGGGTCATTCCGAGTTGATCGCTCGCTAGCTAGTTTTAGCAGCCGTGCAAACGCTATGCCGCCGCCCACTAGGGAGTGTATTTTAACTAAGCAGAAGTACGAACGCATGGGCAGCAGAGCTCTGCAAAAACAGTTTGTGCAGTTTCTGAGTAGCTCTGAACCTACTCCGCGCTTGATCACTTCAGCCTATTCGTGTCTGGATGTGACAACATACACCCGCCCAGCGAACGCTCAGCCACGCCTGCGTTTTTTCAGACACGCCTGCGTTTTTGCAAACACTCCCTGAAAACGGTCAGTTGACACACAGAAACACCCCCTTCCTGTCAATCTTCTTGCGGCCGTCAGTGCGACTGAAAACTTCGCTAGAACCTGTGCAAAACAACGGGCTTTGTACCCGTACGACGCGAGTGCGCATTGCGGTGCGTACGCAGAAATGCTATTTTTTAGCCTGATCGCTGCGCTGCGAACAACAGCTAGCGATCAACTTGGAATGACCCCCTGAGATAGTCTGCTTCCCAATTATTCACGCCCGGAATGAAGTCTGCCGAGAGAATTACTGCGTTGCGTTCCGCCCACTGGAGAATGCGTGTCACCTCTCGCACTGCCATGCGACTGCGAGTTCTGCCATGTTCGTCAATTTTCACTACAGTTGTCGCGTTGTCAGACTGAATCTTGACCGCTTTAGATCGAAGAATGTGGGCGGCGTGTACCAGGGCATTGTAGATCACGCTCAGATCCAACACATTTATTGGCAACAGAAACTTTTGCGGAGACCAACGGCCTCAAAAGTTATCCATCCGCACTCTACCAACACACTATGTTAAGAGAGCATGTTCTTGGAGTACGAGATTGGACTGAGCCTTAAGGAGGTCGTCTAAGTACGGGATATATGTTACTCCCAAAGCCCTGACGCAAGATTCAGAACGGAAAATCTTGTTGAATCAGAAACTTGAGGAGCGCCTGGTGAGGTTCCGATATCGGAATGTACAGATATGCATCCTTGATATCTAGGGATATCAAGCTTGCAATTACTGGAGTTAATTGACTCCATGTTGAATCGATTATAATCAAGAAACTGATACAGAGATTTTATGTTCAAGATTGGAATAGTAACCCTTCTTTCGCTGGGGCGGTGGTACCGGCATCAATACTGCTGATTTCAGCAAGGCCCGCATCACACTCTGAAGGGCTGCCTAATCGTTTTTCCATTAGAATTAGAAAACTTGCTGTAAAAAATAAGAATTTACTTACCGATAATTCTATTTCTCATAGTCCGTAGTGGATGCTGGGACTCCGTCAGGACCATGGGGAATAGCGGGCTCCGCAGGAGACAGGGCACATCTAAAAAAGCTTTTAGGTCACATGGTGCGTACTGGCTCCTCCCCCTATGACCCTCCTCCAAGCCTCAGTTAGGTACTGTGCCCGGACGAGCGTACACAATAAGGAAGGATCTTGAATCCCGGGTAAGACTCATACCAGCCACACCAATCACACCGTACAACTTGTGATCTGAACCCAGTTAACAGTATGATAACACAAACGAAGTAGCCTCTGAACAGATGGCTCACAACAACAGTAATAACCCGATTTTTTTGTAACAATAACTATGTACAAGCATTGCAGACAATCCGCACTTGGGATGGGCGCCCAGCATCCACTACGGACTATGAGAAATAGAATTATCGGTAAGTAAATTCTTATTTTCTCTAACGTCCTAGTGGATGCTGGGACTCCGTCAGGACCATGGGGATTATACCAAAGCTCCCAAACGGGTGGGAGAGTGCGGATGACTCTGCAGCACCGAATGAGAGAACTCCAGGTCCTCTTTAGCCAGAGTATCAAATTTGTAAAATTTTACAAACGTGTTCTCCCCTGACCACGTAGCTGCTCGGCAAAGTTGTAATGCCGAGACTCCTCGGGCAGCCGCCCAGGATGAGCCCACTTTCCTTGTGGAATGGGCCTTTACAGATTTAGGCTGTGGCAGGCCTGCCACAGAATGTGCAAGTTGGATTGTACTACATATCCAACGTGCAATCGTCTGTTTAGACGCAGGAGCACCCAACTTGTTGGGTGCATACAATGTAAACAACGAGTCAGATTTTCTGACTCCAGCTGTCCTTGAAATATATATTTTTAATGCTCTGACAACGTCCAGTAACTTGGAGTCCTCCAAGTCGCTAGTAGCCGCAGGCACCACAATAGGCTGGTTCAAGTGAAATGCCGAAACCACCTTAGGGAGAAATTGAGGACGTGTCCTCAATTCTGCCCTGTCCGAATGGAATATCAGATATGGGCTTTTGTATGACAAAGCTGCCAACTCCGAAACTCTCCTGGCTGAAGCCAGGGCCAACAGCATGGTTACCTTCCATGTAAGGTATTTTAAATCTACCGATTTTAAAGGCTCAAACCAATGAGATTTGAGAAAATTTAGAACCACGTTCAAATCCCACGGTGCCACTGGAGGCACAATTGGGGGTTGTATATGTAGTACACCTTTGACAAAAGTTTGTACTTCAGGCACTGACGCCAATTCCTTCTGGAAGAAAATTGATAAGGCCGAAATTTGAACTTTAATGGACCCCAATTTGAGGCCCATAGACAATCCTGCTTGCAGGAAATGTAAGAATCGACCCAATTGAAATTCTTCCGTTGGAGCCTTCTTGGCCTCACACCACGCAACATATTTTCTCCAAATGCGGTGATAATGTTGTGCGGTCACTTCTTTCCTGGCTTTAATTAAAGTAGGAATAACTTCCTCAGGAATGCCCTTCTCTTTTAGAATCCGGCGTTCAACCGCCATGCCGTCAAACGCAGCCGCGGTAAGTCTTGGAACATACAAGGTCCCTGCTGAAGCAGATCCCTTCTTAGAGGTAGAGGCCACGGATCCTCCGTGAGCATCTCTTGAAGTTCCGGATACCAAGTTCTTCTTGGCCAGTCCGGAGCTACCAGTATTGTTCTTACTCCTCTTTTCCGTATAATTCTCAGTACCTTTGGTATGAGAGGCAGAGGAGGGAACACATACACTGACTGGTACACCCACGGTGTTACCAGAGCGTCCACAGCTATTGCCTGAGGGTCTCTTGACCTGGCGCAATACCTGTCCAATTTTTTGTTGAGGCGAGACGCCATCATGTCCACCTTTGGTTTTTCCCAACGGTTCACAATCATGTGGAAAACTTCTGGATGAAGTCCCCACTCTCCCGGGTGAAGGTCGTGTCTGCTGAGGAAATCTGCTTCCCAGTTGTCCACTCCCGGGATGAACACTGCTGACAGTGCTACGACATGATTCTCCGCCCAGCGCAGAATCCTTGCAGCTTCTGCCATTGCACTCCTGCTTCTCGTGCCGCCTTGTCGGTTTACGTGGGCGACTGCCGTGATGTTGTCGGACTGGATCAACACCGGCTGACCCTGAAGCAGCGATTTTGCCAGGCTTAGAGCATTGTAGATCGCTCTTAGCTCCAGTATATTTATGTGAAGAGACGTCTCCAGGTTTGACCACACGCCCTGGAAGTTTCTTCCCTTTGTGACTGCTCCCCAACCTCGTAGGCTGGCATCCGTAGTCACCAGGACCCAGTCCTGTATGCCGAATCTGCGGCCCACTAACAGATGGGCAGTCTGCAACCACCACAGGAGAGACAACCTTGTTCTCGGTGACAGTGTTATCCGCTGATGCATGTGCAGATGCGATCCGGACCATTTGTCCAGCAGATCCCACTGAAATGTTCGTGCATGGAATCTGCCGAATGGAATCGCTTCGTACGAAGCCACCATCTTTCCCAGGACTCTTGTGCATTGATGTACTGACACAGTTCCTGGTTTTAGGAGGTTCTTGACAAGTTCGGATAACTCCCTTGCTTTCTCTTCCGGGAGAAATACCTTTTTCTGAACCGTGTCCAGAATCATGCCCAGGAACAGCAGATGTGTTGTCGGGGTCAATTGAGATTTTGGAAGATTTAGAATCCACCCGTGTTGCTGAAGCACTACTTGTGTTAGCGCTACACCGACTTCCAGCTGTTCTCTGGACTTTGCCCTTATCAGGAGATCGTCCAAGTAAGGGATAATTAATACGCCTTTTCTTCGTAGAAGAACCATCATTTCGGTCATTACCTTGGTAAAGACCCGAGGGGCCGTGGACAACCAAAACGGCAGCGTTTGAAACTGATAATGACAGTCTTGTATCACGAACCTGAGATACCCTTGGTGTGAGGGGTAAATCGGGACATGTAGATAAGCATCTTTTATGTCCAAGGACACCATGAAGTCTCCTTCTTCCAGATTCGCTATCACTGCTCTGAGTGACTCCATCTTGAACTTGAATTTCTTTATGTACAGGTTCAAGGATTTCAGATTTAGAATAGGCCTTACCGAACCGTCCGGTTTCGGTACCACAAATAGTGTGGAATAATACCCCTTTCCCTGTTGTAGGAGGGGTACCTTGACTATCACCTGCTGAGAATACAGCTTGTGAATGGCTTCCAAAACCGACGTCCTTTCTGAGGGAGACGTTGGTAAAGCAGACTTTAAGAACCGGCGAGGGGGAGACCTTTCGAACTCCAGCATGTAACCCTGAGATACTATCTGCAGGACCCACGGGTCCACTTGTGAGTGAACCCATTGATTGCTGAAAATATTGAGTCGACCCCCCACCGTTCCTGAGTCCGCTTGTAAAGCCCCAGCGTCATGCTGATGGCTTTGTAGAAGCCGGGGCGGGCTTCTGTTCCTGGGCAGGGGCTGCTTGCTGCCCTTTCTTACCCTTTCCTCTGCCTCGCGGCAGATAAGACTGTCCTTTTGGTCGCTTTTTATAGGAGCGAAAGGACTGCGGCTGAAAAGACGGTGTCTTTTTCTGTTGGGAGGGGGTCTGAGGTAAAAAAGTGGATTTGCCGGCAGTTGCCGTGGCCACCAGGTCCGAAAGACCGACCCCAAACAATTCCTCTCCTTTATATGGCAATACTTCCATATGCCTCTTGGAATCCGCATCACCTGACCACTGTCGCGTCCATAAACTTCTTCTGGCAGATATGGACATCGCGCTTACTCTTGATGCTAGAGTACAAACATCCCTCTGAGCATCTCGCATATAAAGGAAAGCATCCTTTAATTGCTCTAGAGTCAATAAAATACTGTCCCTATCCAGGGTATCAATATTTTCAGTCAGAGAATCCAACCACACTACCCCAGCACTGCACATCCAGGCTGAGGCTATTGCCGGTCGCAGTATAACACCAGTATGTGTGTATATACTCTTCAGTGTAGTTTCCAGCCTCCTATCTGCTGGATCCTTGAGGGCGGCCGTATCAGGAGACGGCAACGCCACTTGCTTTGATAAACGTGTGAGCGCCTTATCCACCCTAGGGGGTGTTTCCCAGCGCGCCCTAACCTCTGGTGGGAAAGGGTATAATGCCAATAACTTCTTGGAAATTAGCAGTTTTCTATCGGGGTTAACCCACGCTTCATCACACACGTCATTCAATTCCTCTGATTCTGGAAAAAATACAGGTAGTTTTTTCACCCCCCACATAATACCCCTTTTTGAGGTACCAGCAGTATCAGAGATCTGCAAAGCCTCCTTCATTGCCGTGATCATATAACGTGTGGCCCTATTGGAAAATACGTTTGTTTCTTCACCGTCGACACTAGATTCATCTGTGTCGGTACCCGTGTCGACTGACTGAGGTAAAGGACGTTTTACAGCCCCTGACGGTGTCTGAGACGCCTGAACCGGTACTAACTGGTTAGCCGGGCGTCTTATTTCGTCAACTGACTTTTGTAATGTGCTGACATTATCACGTAATTCCATAACTAAAGCCATCCATTCCGGTGTCGACTCCCTAGGGGGTGACATTACCATCATCGGCAATTGCTCTGCCTCCACACCAACATCGTCCTCATACATGTCGACACACACGTACCGACACACAGCAGCCACACAGGGAATGCTCTAATCGAAGACAGGACCCCCTAGCCCTTTGGGGAGACAGAGGGAGAGTTTGCCAGCACACACCAAAAGCGCTATAAATGTATATAAACAACCCTAGAAGGTGTTGTTTACTATATATGCCCTCTTAATATATAAATATCGCCAATTTATGCCCCCCTTCTCTTTGTTACCCTGTTTCTGTAGTGCAGTGCAGGGGAGAGACCTGGGAGCCTTCCTCACCAGCGGAGCTGAGCAGGAAAATGGCGCTGAGTGCTGAGGAGAATAAGCTCCGCCCCTTTTTCGGCGGGCTTTTCCCCGGTTTTTAAGAAACTGGCCTGGGTTAAAATACATACATATAGCCTTAATGGCTATATGTGATGTATTTATTTTGCCACTAAAGGTAATTATATTGCTGCCCAGGGCGCCCCCAGCAGCGCCCTGCACCCTCCGTGACTGAGTCAGTGAGCCGTGTGACAACAATGGCGCACAGCTGCCGTGCTGTGCGCTACCTTCAAGAAGACTGAGGAGTCTTCTGCCGCCTGCTTTCCGGACCTCCGTTCTGCCGTCTCTTCAGCGTCTGTAAGGGGGATCGGCGGCGCGGCTCCGGGACGAACCCCAGGCTGACCTGTGTTCCGACTCCCTCTGGAGCTAAGTGTCCAGTAGCCTAAGACTCCAATCCATCCTGCACGCAGGTGAGTTGGAAATCTCTCCCCTAAGTCCCTCGATGCAGTGATCCTGTTGCCAGCAGGAATCACTGAGATTGAAACCTAAAAAAAAACTTTTCTAAACAGCTCTTTAGGAGAGCCACCTAGATTGCACCCTCTCGGACGGGCACAAAAACCTAACTGAGGCTTGGAGGAGGGTCATAGGGGGAGGAGCCAGTACGCACCATGTGACCTAAAAGCTTTTTTAGATGTGCCCTGTCTCCTGCGGAGCCCGCTATTCCCCATGGTCCTGACGGAGTCCCAGCATCCACTAGGACGTTAGAGAAAAATAAATAAAATATATATATATATATATATATATATACACACACACACACATATATATAGATATATAGATATATATATATATATATATATAAATTTTATTTTATTTTTTTAATATCTCTGGGCAGTGAAACATGGAATCTAGCCTGTACCCCTTGGACATGACATTGCGAATCCACGCATTGCTGGCTATTTTGAACCAGGCATTTTGAAAATTCAGAAGTTGCGCTCCCACAGTATTTGGTCCCCGGAGGAAATGGAGACTGTCATGCCACAGTCTTTTTCGCAGGTTGTGTGTCCTGGCGACAAGCAACGTCTGGCTGCATGCCGCGACTTCTACCTCGCTGAGCTGTAGATCTTCCTTGTTCTCGAAAGGACTGAGCTGGACGAAAGGAGAAAAAGGATGTTCTACGATAAGAGCGTTTTGGAGGCGGGACATATCTAGTGCCTTTCCAAAAAGAACGTCGCCAGTAAATGGAATAACCTCTGCCACTCTATTATTCTGTGTACCGATATCACTTGCAGCTTCTCATAAATACACAGCTGATTCCTTGAGAGGGAAGTTCCTCATCCGATTTATCAAATTGTAGAATCTGTGGTACTGGACATGTCTTCACCCGAGGGGAGGTCTGTGACCGCTTGTGGACGTATCCAAATGCTTTGTGAGACCCTCTACCGACTTAGCAAGCCCCGCCATTATACTATAAACACAGGTCAAACCCAGGATACGAATCAGTGACCCTGACATCTGTGTGCAGGGAACATCACAGTGTGCAGGGAACTTAACCACTTGGCTACAGAGCCTGCCCTCCAAGGTGATTCTATATTTTTGAGCGAGAAGGGGATCATGTTGTGGGACCTCCTTAACAGATTCACGAGTCTTCCGCAAAAGCAGCCAACTCAGTATGTAATTTCCGCCCGAGTGGAAAAGTGGTGTCCTGTGACGGACCGACTGAAATAACCTTAGAAGCACAGGCTTCACATAGGGAGGAATAGCCTGTGTGGGCTATTTTTAATTACACTTTGCATACACAAACCACTTTTAGTACGTCTTAGACACTGGTCCCTTGCCTGCCATTGTACAGGAAATAGGACAAACGCATACATAAACACTTGCACTCTATGGGGGTCATTCAGAGTTGATCGCTAGCTGCATTTGTTCGCAGCGCAGCGATCAGGCTAAAAAACGTCAGTGCGGCGCAATGCACACGTGCGTCGTACGGGCACAACAAACGAAGTAGTTTTGGCGTCGTACGGGCACAACAAACGAAGTAGTTTTGCACAAGGTCTAGCGATGCATTTCAGTCACACTGCTTGCCGCAGAGTGATTGACATGAAGTGGGTGTTTCTGAGAGGCAACTGACAGTTTTCCGGGAGTGTGCGGAAAAATGCAGGCGTGCCAGGAAAAACACGGGCGTGGCTGGGTGTACGCTGGGCGGGTTTGTGACGTCAAATCCGGAACAAAATAGTCTGAAGTGATCGCAAGCGTTGAGTAGGTTTGAGCTACTCTGAAACTACACAAAATTGTAGCCCTCTGCGATACAACCGTTCGCACTTCTGCTAAGCTAAAATACACTCCAAGTGGGCGGCGGCATAGCGTTTGCACGGCTGCTAAAAACTGCTAGCTAGTTATCAACTCGGAATGACCCCCTATATCAGTGAAGAGATTGAGGTACAAGCAGTCAGAAGGATAGAGGGAGATACAATATGGATAATAGTTTTACTTCCCAATATTACAATCCCTGCAGCTACCAGCCTATATTCTTGTTTTCTTCAAGATATAAGGGCTCTGAAGAAACTACAGCCTATAAGAGCTTGCACCTGTCTGAGGAGAAAGGAGACACCTTTATTTAGTATACAATGCTGTGTGTAGTTGAGGGAGCCTACATAGAGTGATTGACAGGAAGAAAAATAAGAATTTACTTACCGATAATTCTATTTCTCATAGTCCGTAGTGGATGCTGGGGACTCCGTAAGGACCATGGGGAATAGCGGCTCCGCAGGAGACTGGGCACATCTAAAGAAAGCTTTAGGACTATCTGGTGTGCACTGGCTCCTCCCCCTATGACCCTCCTCCAAGCCTCAGTTAGGATACTGTGCCCGGACGAGCGTACACAATAAGGAAGGATTTTGAATCCCGGGTAAGACTCATACCAGCCACACCGTATAACCTGTGATCTGAACCCAGTTAACAGTATGATAACAGAGGAGCCTCTGAAAGATGGCTCACAACAATAATAACCCGATTTTTGTAACAATAACTATGTACAAGTATTGCAGACAATCCGCACTTGGGATGGGCGCCCCGCATCCACTACGGACTATGAGAAATAGAATTATCGGTAAGTAAATTCTTATTTTCTCTAACGTCCTAAGTGGATGCTGGGGACTCCGTAAGGACCATGGGGATTATACCAAAGCTCCCAAACGGGCGGGAGAGTGCGGATGACTCTGCAGCACCAAATGAGAGAACTCCAGGTCCTCCTCAGCCAGGATATCAATTTTGTAGAATTTTACAAACGTATTTGCTCCTGACCAAGTAGCTGCTCGGCAAAGTTGTAAAGCCGAGACCCCTCGGGCAGCCGCCCAAGATGAGCCCACCTTCCTTGTGGAGTGGGCATTTACAGATTTTTGGCTGTGGCAGGCCTGCCACAGAATGTGCAAGCTGAATTGTACTACAAATCCAACGAGCAATAGTCTGCTTAGAAGCAGGAGCACCCAGCTTGTTGGGTGCACACAGGATAAACAGCGAGTCAGATTTCCTGACTCCAGCCGTCCTGGAAACATATATTTTCAGGGCACTGACAACGTCTAGCAACTTGGAGGCCTCCAAGTCCCTAGTAGCCGCAGGCACCACCAATAGGTTGGTTCAGGTGAGACGCTGAAACCACCTTGGGGAGAAACTGAGGACGAGTCCTCAATTCCGCCCTGTCCGAATGGAAAATCAGATAAGGGCTTTTTCAGGATAAAGCCGCCAATTCTGACATGCGCCTGGCCCAGGCCAGGGCCAACAGCATGACCACTTTCCATGTGAGATATTTTAACTCCACAGATTTAAGTGGTTCAAACCAATGTGACTTTTGGAACCCAAAACTACATTGAGATCCCAAAGTGCCACTGGAGGCACAAAAGGAGGCTGTATATGCAGTACCCCTTTTACAAACGTCTGAACTTCAGGGACTGAAGCTAGTTCTTTTTGGAAGAAAATTGACAGGGCCGAAATTTGAACCTTAATGGACCCCAATTTCAGGCCCATAGACACTCCTGTTTGCAGGAAATGTAGGAATCGACCCAGTGGAATTTCCTCCGTCGGGCCTTACTGGCCTCGCACCACGCAACATATTTTCGCCAATTGCGGTGATGTTTTTGCGGTTACATCCTTCCTGGCTTTGATCAGGATAGGGATGACTTCATCCGGAATGCCTTTTTTCCTTCAGGATCCGGCGTTCAACCGCCATGCCGTCAAACGCAGCCGCGGTAAGTCTTGGAACAGACAGGGTCCTTGCTGGAGCAGGTCCCCTTCTTAGAGGTAGAGGCCACGGATCCTCCGTGAGCATCTCTTGAAGTTCCGGTTACCAAGTCCTTCTTGGCCAATCCGGAACCACGAATATAGTGCTTACTCCTCTCCATCTTATCAATCTCAGTACCTTGGGTATGAGAGGCAGAGGAGGGAACACATACCCTGACTGGTACACCCACGGTGTTACCAGAGCGTCTACAGCTTATTGCCTGAGGGTCCCTGGACCTGGCGCAATACCTGTCGAGTTTTTAATCATGTGGAAGACTTCTGGGTGAAGTCCCCACTCTCCCGGGTGGAGGTCGTGCTGAGGAAGTCTGCTTCCCAGTTGTCCACTCCCGGAATGAATACTGCTGACCGTGCTATCACATGATTTTCCGCCCAGCGAAGAATCCTTGCAGCTTCTGCCATTGCCCTCCTGCTTCTTGTGCCACCCTGTCTGTTTACGTGGGTGACTGCCGTGATGTTGTCCGACTGGATCAACACCGGCTGACCTTGAAGCAGAGGTCTTGCTAAGCTTAGAGCATTGTAAATGTCCCTTAGCTTCAGGATATTTATGTGAAGTGATGTCTCCAGGCTTGACCATAAGCCCTGGATATTCCTTCCCTGTGTGACTGCTCCCCAGCCTCGCAGGCTGGCATCCGTGGTCACCAGGACCCAGTCCTGAATGCCTAATCTGCGGCCCTCTAGAAGATGAGCACTCTGCAACCACCACAGGAGGGACACCCTTGTCCTTGGTGACAGGGTTATCCGCTGATGCATCTGAAGATGCGATCCGGACCATTTGTCCAGCAGGTCCCACTGGAAAGTTCTTGCGTGGAATCTGCCGAATGGGATTGCTTCGTAGGAAGCCACCATTTTACCCAGAACCCTTGTGATTTGATGCACTGAGACTTGGCTCGGTTTTAGGAGGTTCCTGACTAGCTCGGATAACTCCCTGGCTTTCTCCTCCGGGAGAAACACCTTTTTCTGGACTGTGTCCAGGATCATCCTTAGGAACAGAAGACACGTCGTCGGAACCAGGTGCGATTTTGGAATCTTGAGAATCCAATCGTGCTGCCGCAACACTACCTGAGATAGTGCTACACCGACCTCCAACTGTTCCCTGGATCTTACCCTTATCAGGGAATTGTCCAAGGAAGGGATAACTAAAATTCACTTCCTTCGAAGGAATATCATCATTTCGGCCATTACCTTGGTAAAGACCCGGGGTGCCGTGTACCATCCATACGGCAGCGTCTGAACCGATAGTGACAGTTCTGTACCATAAACCTGAGGTACCCTTGGTGAGAAGGGTAAATTTTGACATGAAGGTAAGCATCCTTGATGTCCCGAGACATCATGTAGTCCCCTTCTTCCAGGTTCGCAATCACTGCTCTGAGTGACTCAATCTTGAATTTGAACCTCTGTACGTAAGTGTTCAAAGATTTTAGATTTAGAATCGGTCTCACCGAGCCGTCCGGCTTCGGTACCACAACAGTGTGGAATAATACCCCGTTCCCTGTTGCAGGAGGGGTATCTTGATTATCACCTGCTGGGAATACAGCTTGTGAATGGCTTCCAAAACTGTCTCCCTGTCAGAAGGAGACATCGGTAAAGCCGACTTTAGGAAACGGCGAGGGGGAGACGTCTCGAATTCTAATTTGTACCCCTGAGATATCACCTGAAGGATCCAGGGGTCTACTTGCGAGTGAGCCCACTGCGCGCTGAAATTCATTGAGACGGGCCCCCCACCGTGCCTGATTCTGCTTGTAAAGCCCCAGCGTATACTGAGGGCTTGGCAGAGGCGGGAGAGGGTTTCTGTTCCTGGGAACTGGCTGATTTCTGCAGCCTTTTTCCTCTCCCTCTGTCTCGGGGCAGAAATGAGGAACCTTTTGCCCGCTTGTCCACGAAAAGACTGCGCCTGATAATACGGCGTCTTCTCATGTTGAGAGGCGACCTGGGGTACAAACGTGGAATTCCCAGCTGTTGCCGTGGCCACCAGGTCTGAAAGACCGACCCCAAATAACTCCTCCCTTAATAAAGCAATACTTCCAAATGCCGTTTGGAATACGCATCACCTGACCACTGACGTGTCCGTAACCCTCTACTGGTAGAAATGGACAACGCGCTTAGACTTGATGCCAGTCGGCAAATATTCCGCTGTGCATCACGCATATATAAAAATGCATCTTTTAAATGCTCTATAGGCAAAAATATACTGTCCCTATCTAGGGTATCAATATTTTCAGTCAGGGAATCCGACCACGCCAACCCAGCACTGCACATCCAGGCTGAGGCGATTGCTGGTCGCAGTATAACCCCAGTATGTGTGTAAATACCTTTTAGGATACCCTCCTGCTTCCTATCAGCAGGATCCTTAAGGGCGGCCATCTCAGGCGAAGGTAGAGCCCTTACAAGCGTGTGAGCGCTTTATCCCCCCTAGGGGGTGTTTCCCAACGCACCCTAACCTCTGGCGGGAAAGGATATAATGCCAATAACATTTTAGAAATTATCCGTTGTTATCGGGGGAAACCCACGCATCATCACACACCTCATTTAATTTCTCAGATTCAGGAAAACTACAGGTAGTTTTTCCTCACCGAACATAATACCCCTTTTTTGGTGGTACTCGTATTATCAGAAATGTGTAAAACATTTTTCATTGCCTCAATCATGTAACGTGTGGCCCTACTGGAAGTCACATTCGTCTCTTCACCGTCGACACTGGAGTCAGTATCCGTGTCGGCGTCTATATCTGCCATCTGAGGTAACGGGCGCTTTAGAGCCCCTGACGGCCTATGAGACGTCTGGACAGGCACAAGCTGAGTAGCCGGCTGTCTCATGTCAACCACTGTCTTTTATACAGAGCTGACACTGTCACGTAATTCCTTACAACAGTTCATCCACTCAGGTGTCGACCCCCTAGGGGGTGACATCACTATTACAGGCAATCTGCTCAGTCTCCACATCATTTATCTCCTCATACATGTCGACACAAAAGTACCGACATACAGCACACACACAGGGAATGCTCTGATAGAGGACAGGACCCCACTAGCCCTTTGGGGAGACAGAGGGAGAGTTTGCCAGCACACACCAGAGCGCTATATATATATACAGGGATAACCTTATATAAGTGTTTTTCCCCTTATAGCTGCTGTATAGTTAATACTGTGCCTAATTAGTGCCCCCCTCTCTCTTTTTTTAACCCTTTCTGTAGTGTAGTGACTGCAGGGGAGAGACAGGGAGCTTCCCTCCAACAGAGCTGTGAGGGAAAATGGCGCCAGTGTGCTGAGGAGATAGGCTCCGCCCCTTTTTCGCGGACTTTTCTCCTGCTTTTTTATGGATTCTGGCAGGGGTTAAATGCATCCATATAGCCCAGGAGCTATATGTGATGCATTTTTTTTGCCATCCAAGGTGTTTTTATTGCGTCTCAGGGCGCCCCCCCCCCCCAGCGCCCTGCACCCTCAGTGACCGAAGTGTGAAGTGTGCTGAGAGCAATGGCGCACAGCTGCAGTGCTGTGCGCTACCTTGTTGAAGACAGGACGTCTTTTGCCGCCGATTTTCTGGACCTCTTCTGCCTTCTGGCTCTGTAAGGGGGCCGGCGGCGCGGCTCTGGGACCCATCCAAGCTGGGCCTGTGATCGTCCCTCTGGAGCTAATGTCCAGTAGCCTAAGAAGCCCAATCCACTCTGCACGCAGGTGAGTTCGCTTCTTCTCCCCTTAGTCCCTCGATGCAGTGAGCCTGTTGCCAGCAGGTCTCACTGAAAATAAAAAACCTAATCTAAAACTTTCACTAAGAAGCTCAGGAGAGCCCCTAGTGTGCACCCTTCTCGTTCGGGCACAGAGATCTAACTGAGGCTTGGAGGAGGGTCATAGGGGGAGGAGCCAGTGCACACCAGATAGTCCTAAAGCTTTCTTTAGATGTGCCCAGTCTCCTGCGGAGCCGCTATTCCCCATGGTCCTTACGGAGTCCCCAGCATCCACTTAGGACGTTAGAGAAATAGGATTTTAATACCTACCGGTAAATCCTTTTCTCTTAGTCCGTAGAGGATGCTTGGGACGCTTCAAGAACCATGGGGTATAGACGGGATCCGCAGGAGACATGGGCACTTTAAGACTTAAGGGGTGTTACCTGGCTCCTCCCTCTATGCCCCTCCTCCAGACTCCAGTTATAGGAACTGTGCCCAGGGAGACGAGGAAAAGGATTTATTTTTAAACTAAGGAGAGATACACACCAGCTCACACCACAAACACGCCGTACAACATGGCATTCAACAGTACTCCAGTCAACGGCATGAAACATGTCAGCAACAGAAACACAACCGGTGTATAAACATAACTAATAACTGCAGATAGAGTCCGCACTGGGACGGGCGCCCAGCATCCTCTACGGACTAAGAGAAAAGGATTTACCGGTAGGTATTAAAATCCTATTTTCTCATACGTCCTAGAGGATGCTGGGGACGCTTCAAGAACCATGGGGTTTATACCAAAGCTTTAGAACGGGCGGGAGAGGGCGGATGACTCTGCAGCACCGAATGAACAAACATGAGGTGCTCATCAACCAGGGTATCAAACTTGTAAAATTTTGCAAAAGTGTTTGAACCCGACCAAGTAGCTGCTCGGCAGAGTTGTAATGCCGAGACCCCCCGGGCAGCCGCACAGGACGAGCCCACCTTTCTGGTAGAGTGGGCCATTACCGATTTCGGTAACGGCAATCCAGCCGTAGAATGAGCTTGCTGAATCCTATCACAGATCCAGGGTGCAATAGTCTGCTTGGAAGCAGGCATCCCAATCTTGTTGGCAGCATATAGGACAAACAGAGCTTCCGTTTTCCTAAGATGAGCCGTTCTGGTGACATAAATCTTTAAGGCCCTGACAACATCAAGAGATATAGCTGTATATGCAATTGCGGTCGAATTGCCGCAAATGTCGAAAAACGGGGCATTTTCGACACAAAAAAAATTCGACAATGCAGTACAGTACTTTTCGACAAAAATAAACGGACGTTTCAGATTCACCTTTTGGAAATTCGACAGTTGTCAAATTCGACATGTCTGCAATGGTAAAAATGCGGCTTTTCGACAAAAGTATATTCAATTGAAGAATGTCGATTCGACAACAGTGCTTTTCGACAGTAATTTAGTCAATTTCATTCCGCCTCACTTTGCTGGCGGAATCCAATAAAAAAATTTAAAAACATGGGGGGTTTGTGTTTTTTTTTATTGCTAATAGCATATCTATTTATATTAGAAGGGATTATGTACTTTGTTTGTCTATTAGGAGCCACAAGTATTATTTATATATTTTTTAAAAGAATATATATATTTTTTTAACTGACTAAAATAATATGGAGAGATCAGTGCATGGTTTTCAGTGGGAATGGGTTAAAATCAAGAAAAAAAAATGCATGGGGTCCCCCCTCCTAAGCATAACCAGCCTCGGGCTCTTTGAGCTGGTCCTGGTTGTAAAAATACGGGGGGGGGGGGGGGGAGAGAATGACAGGGGATCCCCCGTATTTTCACAACCAGCACCGGGCTCTGCGTCCGGTCCTGGTGCAAAAAATATGGGGGACAAAGAGCGTAGGGGGCCCCCGTATTTTTAACAACAGCACCGGGCTCCACTAGTCAGAGAGATAATGCCACAGCCGGGGGACACTTTTATATCTGTCCCTGGGGCCCTGGCATTAAATCACTAACTAGTCACCCCTGGCCGGGGTACCCTGGAGGAGTGGGGACCCCTTAAATCAAGGGCCCCCCTCCCCTCCAGCCACCCAAGGGCCAGGGGTGAAGCCATGGGCTGCGGATGGGAGGCTGACAGCTAAGTGACACATAGAAAGAATATTGTTTTTTGTAGCAGAACTACAAGTCCCAGTAAGCGTCCCCCGCAAGTTGGTACTTGGAGAATCACAAGTACCAGCATGCGGGGGGGAAACAGGCCCACTGGTACCTCTAGTTCTACTACAAAAAAATACCCAAATAAAAACAGTACACGCACACCGTGAAAGTAAAATTTTATTACATACATGCCGACACACACATACTTACCTATGTGGACACGAGGTTTGGTCCACTTCTCCAAGTAGAATCCACGGTGTACCTGAAAATAAAATTATACTCCCCAAAATCCAGTGTAGATCTGTCCTCTTCTGTTTTGTAATCCACGTACCTGGACAAAAAACGAACCGCATTTACCCGGACCACGCACTGAAAGGGGTCCCATGTTTACACATGGGACCCCTTTCCCCGAATGCCGGGACCCCCCGTGACTCCTGTCACAGAGGGTCCCTTCAGCCAATCAGGGAGCGCCACGACGTGGCGCTTCCTGATTGGCTGAAGGGACCCCCTGTGACAGGAGTCACGGGGGGGGGGGGGGCCCGGCATTCGGGGAAAGGGGTCCCATGTGTAAACATGGGACCTCTTTCAGTGCGTGGTCCGGGTAAATGCGGTTCGTTTTTTGTCCAGGTACGTGGATTACAAAACAGAAGAGGACAGATCTACACTGGATTTTGGGGAGTATAATTTTATTTTCAGGTACACCGTGGATTCTACTTGGAGAAGTGGACCAAACCTCGTGTCAACATAGGTAAGTATGTGTGTGTCGGCATGTATGTAATAAAATGTTACTTTCACGGTGTGCATGCACTGTTTTTATTTGGGTATTTTTTTTGTAGCAGAACTACAGGTACCAGCGGGCCCATTTCCCCCCCGCATGCTGGTACTTGTGGTACTCCAAGTACCAGCTTGCGGGGGAAGCTTGCTGGGACTTGTAGTTCTGCTACAAAAAACAACACTTTATTTTGTCACTTGGCTATCAGCCCCCCATCCGCAGCCCTTGGATGTGGGGGGGGGGGGGGGGGGGGGGGGGGGGGGGGGGGTCAGCCTCGGGCTTCACCTCTGGCCCTTGGGTGGCTGGAAGGGGGGGGGGGGGAACCCCTTGATTTAAGGGGTCCCCACTCTACCAGGGTACCACGGTCAGGGGTGACTAGTTAGTGACTTAATGTCAGGGCCGCAGGGACAGATATATAAGTGTCCCCCGGCTGTGGCATTGTCTCTGACTAGTGAAGCCCGGTGCTGTTGTTATAAATACGGGGGACCCCTACGCTTTGTCCCCCGTATTTTTTGCACCAGGACCGGACGCAGAGCCCGGTGCTGGTTGTGAAAATACGGGGGATCCCCCGTCAATGTTTTCCCCGTATTTTTACAACCAGGACCAGCTCAAAGAGCGAGAGGCTGGTTATGCTTAGGAGGGGGGACCCCACGTAATTTTTTTCTGGGTTTTTTAAACATTTTTGTGCCGTCCAAAAAGTCGAATCCAGGGCGCACATATCTGTCAATTGGTCCGTTTTTCAACAGCGGGACTCATTATTACACCTCGCCCCATTGGGAACACTGCTTGAAAGCCCGTATACCATCAGCTAAATAACCCCTCGTTTAAAGAGAATCTTTGATCCGTTTATGATATATTGATTGAGAGACTGCTCCACTTCAACTGAATACTAATTGAACACCACCTGATGAGCCAGTATCACTTTCTGGTAACTTTTAAACAACCACAAGTTAAACATTTCCATTTGACCTCCTGATATGTCCGCATATAAAGGAACAACACTACCAGCGGCCGGGAGGAGCGATTATAACAATAATATTGGGCTCAAGTTTTAGGTGGAATAAACCATCAGTATTTGGATATCCAAAAACTTTAAAGGACATTCTACACTGTAGATTTTCATTCAATTAGTAGTTTTTTTAAGTTTCTTATTTCCTTCATTTTAAGGCATGTGATTGTTCAAATAGTGGAATATATTTTATTATATTTACCGGCCGGTAATACCAAAAATAATCTTTTTATCAGATTTGTATAATAAATCAAAATTATATATATTGGTATATGGTGTATTTATTATTAATATTTTAATATCAGCGCCTCTATCTTTTCCCATTCGTGGGAAAAAATAAGATTTTACTTACCGGTAAATCTATTTCTCGTAGTCCGTAGTGGATGCTGGGGACTCCGTAAGGACCATGGGGAATAGACGGGCTCCGCAGGAGACAGGGCACTTTAAGAAAGAATTTGGATACTGGTGTGCTCTGGCTCCTCCCTCTATGTCCCTCCTCCAGACCTCAGTTAAAGAAACTGTGCCCGGAAGAGCTGACAGTACAAGGAAAGGATTTTGGAATCCAGGGTAAGACTCATACCAGCCACACCAATCACACCGTATAACTTGTGATAAACTTACCCAGTTAACAGTATGAACAACAATAGAGCATCAGATCAACCCTGATGCAACTATAACATAACCCTTATGTAAGCAATAACTATATACAAGCATTGCAGAAAAAGTCCGCACTTGGGACGGGCGCCCAGCATCCACTACGGACTACGAGAAATAGATTTACCGGTAAGTAAAATCTTATTTTCTCTAACGTCCTAGTGGATGCTGGGGACTCCGTAAGGACCATGGGGATTATACCAAAGCTCCAAAACGGGCGGGAGAGTGCGGATGACTCTGCAGCACCGAATGAGCAAACACAAGGTCCTCCTCAGCCAGGGTAACAAACTTATAGAACTTTGCAAAAGTGTTTGAACCCGACCAAGTAGCTGCTCGGCAAAGCTGTAATGCAGAGACCCCTCGGGCAGCCGCCCAAGAAGAGCCCACCTTCCTTGTGGAATGTGCTTTTACTGATTTTGGCAGCGGCAATCCTGCCGCAGAATGAGCCTGCTGAATCGTGTTACAGATCCAACGAGCAATAGTTTGCTTTGAAGCAGGAGCACCCAGCTTGTTGGGTGCATACAGGATAAAACAGTGACTCGGTTTTCCTGACTCTAGCCGTTCTGGCTACATAAACCTTCACAGCCCTGACCACATCTAGTAACTCGGAATCCTCCAAGTCACGAGTAGCCACAGGCACCACAATAGGTTGGTTCATATGAAAGGATGACACCACTTTTTGCAGAAATTGTGGACGGGTCCGTAATTCTGCCCTGTCCATATGGAAAACCAGATAGGGGCTTTTATGTGACAAAGCCGCCAATTCTGACAAACGCCTAGCTGAAGCCATGACCACCTGCCACGTGAGAAATTTTAACTCCACGGTTTTGAGTGGCTCAAACCAGTGTGACTTCAGGAAACTCAACACCACGTTAAGATCCCAAGGTGCCACTGGAGGCACAAAAGGGGCTGAATATGCAGCACTCCCTTTACAAACGTCTGGACTTCAGGAAGTGAAGCCAGTTCTTTTTGAAAGAAAAAGGATAGAGCCGAAATCTGAACCTTAATGGAACCCAATTTCAGGCCCAAAGTCACTCCAGACTGTAGGAAGTGAAGGAAACGGCCCAGCTGGAATTCCTCCGTAGGGGCATTCCTGGCCTCACACCAAACATATTTTCGCCATATACGGTGATAATGTTTAGCCGTCACGTCCTTCCTAGCCTTTATCAGCGTAGGAATAACCTCATCCGGAATGCCTTTTTCTACTAGGATCCGGCGTTCAACCGCCATGCCGTCAAACGCAGCCGCGGTAAGTCTTGGAACAGACAGGGCCCCTGTTGCAACAAGTCCTGTCTTAGAGGCAGAGGCCATGGGTCCTCTGTGAGCATTTCTTGCAGATCCGGATACCAAGTCCTTCTTGGCCAATCCGGAACAATGAGTATTGTTCTCACTCTTCTTTTTCTTATGATTCTCAGCACCTTGGGTATGAGAGGAAGAGGAGGAAATACATAAAATCGACTAGAACACCCACAGTGTCACTAGTGCATCTACAGCTGTCGTCTGAGGGTCTCTTGACCTGGCGCAATATCTCTAGCTTTTTGTTGAGGCGGAATGCCATCATGTCCACCTGTGGCAGTTCCCACCTCCTTGCAATCTGCGTGAAGACTTCTTGATGAAGTCCCCACTCTCCCGGGTGGAGGTCGTGCCTGCTGAGGAAGCCTGATTCCCAGTTGTCCACTCCCAGAATGAACACTGCTGACAGTGCTCTTACGTGATTCTCCGCCCAGCGAAGAATTCCGGTGGCTTCTACCATCGCCACCCTGCTCCTTGTGCCGCCTTGGCGGTTTACATGAGCCACTGCGGTGATATTGTCTGACTGAATCAGAACCGGTTGGTCGCGAAGCAGGGACTCCGCTTGACGTAGGGCGTTGTATATGGCCCTTAGGTCCAGGATGTTGATGTGAAGGCAAGTCTCCTGACTTGACCACAGCCCTTGGAAATTTCTTCCCTATGTGACTGCCCCCCACCCTCGGAGGCTTGCATCCGTGGTCACCAGGACCCAGTCCTGAATGCCGAATCTGCGACCCTCGAGAAGGTGAGCACTCTGCAGCCACCACAGGAGAAACACCCTGGCCCTGGGGGATAGGGTGATTAACCGATGCATCTGAAGATGTGATCCGGACCACTTGTCCAGTGAGTCCCATTGGAAGGTCCTCGCATGGAACCTGCCGAAGGGAATGGCCTCGTATGATGCCACCATCCTTCCCAGGACTCGAGTGCAGTGATGCACTGACACCTGTTTTGGTTTTAATAGATTCCTGACCAGTGTCATGAGCTCTCTCTATCGGGAGATAAACCCTTTTCTGGTCTGTGTCTAGGATCATGCCTAGGAGAGGCAGATGAGTTGTAGGAATCAACTGCGACTTTGGAATATATAGAATCCAGCCGTG